>NW_008605507.1:567-1983 GCF_000691845.1 Merops nubicus
GGCGGAGCCAGAAGGTCTCCCCTGAGCCTCCTTTGCTCCAGGCTGGACCCCCCAGGGCCCTCAGCTGCTCCCCACAACTTCTCCAGCCCCTTCCCCACCTTCTCCAACCCCTTCCCCACCTTTGTTGCCCTTCTCTGCCCACACTCCATCTCCTCAACCTCCTTCCTCATCCTCCTCCTGATGGCTTCAAGCCCCAAATGGCCTTTCCCAGCAATTTTGGATGTTTTGGTGCCAGGAGAACCCCTCGTTCCCCCCTCCCCAAACCCCCCTGAGCCATCACCTTTCAAACCTGGCAGGTCCAACAAGAGGAAATCCGAGGAGGTGAACGGGGAGGTGAAGCAGGAGGTGATGATGAGTGTGGAGAAGGAGGAAGAAGAGCTGGAGGAGAAGGTGGGTGCTGGCACCGTTGGCTGAGCTCTTCACCAGCTTCTTTGCCAGGGTGTTGCCCTTGGGGGGGTGTCCCCCCCTTCCCCTCACCCCATTTCCCTTTCTCCCTCCAGGAACAAGAGGAGAAAAGGCTTAAAATGGAAACCAAAGAAGGGTGAGGAAGAAGAGGAACGTTCCCTCCCATGCCCTGGTGCCTGCTGGTGCCAGGTTCCCCCCCTGGCGTGGGGAGGAGGGTGATGGAAGCTGCTCTGGGGCCTTCATCCCTTGGGAGTTTTCATTTTTTCTTCCCCCCTTTCTAGGTGGGAGATAAAAGATGAAATCGCTCAGGTTAAAACGACACCACTTGCCAAAGTAAGTTCCTTTCCCCCCCATTTTGGTGTTTTAGGGGCTCTTTAAGTTCCTTTTCCCCCCTTCTCAGTGTTTTAGGGCCTTGGGAGCTTTCATTATTTTTTTTTTCCCCCCTTCTAGGTGGGAGATAAAAGATGAAATTGCTCAGGTTAAATCGACACCACTTGCCAAAGTAAGTTCTTTTTCCCTCATCTCAGTGTTTTAGGGGCTCTTTAAGTTCCTTTTCCTCCATCTCAGCACTTTAGGGGGATCTTTAAGCTCCTTTCCCCCCATTTCAGTGTTTTTGGGGCTCTTGAAGTTCTTTTTTCCCCCATCTCAGTGTTTTAGGGCCTCTTTAAGCTCCTTTCCCCCCATCTCAGCATTTTAGGTGCTCATGAAGTTCCTTTTCCCCCCTTTTCAGTGTTTTAGGGGCTCTTCAAGTTCCTTTTCCCCCTTTTCAGTGTTTTAGGTGCTCATGAAGTTCCTCTTCCCCCTTTTCAGTGTTTTAGGGGCTCTTCAAGCTCCTTTTCCCCCCATTTTAGTGTTTTAGGGATTCTTGAAGTCCTTTTTCCCCCCATCTCAACATTTTATGGAATCTCTAAGCTCCTTTTCCTCCATCTGAACACTCTGAGGGCTACTTTTTCTTCAAACCCTTCCCAAGAGCAGTTTAATTTCCCAAAAGGGAAAGAGGGAGAACTAAAA
>NW_008605507.1:2010-2864 GCF_000691845.1 Merops nubicus
CTATGGAGCTTCCCAAAAATCAACCCCGAGCGCCACCGGGGCAGCAGCACGAGCCTGGGCTGCCCTCCAACCCCCCTTTTGCTGCCTGGCTGTTTAAAAACCTCCTTCTGAGGGCCAGGAGAGTTGGGGGCTGGAGCCTGGAGATGATTTTGGGTCAGGGAAGGGGTTGAAGAAGCCACGTTGACCTTCACCCACCCCTTTTTTTTTGGGCAGACCACCCCTCCCAAGTGCGTCGACTGCCGGCAGTACCTCGACGATCCCGACCTGAAGTTCTTCCAAGGGGATCCTGATGATGCTGTGAGGGGATTTAAGGCTTTTTTTTTTTTTAAGAAGGGGGTGTTGTGAAGAGGGGGGGTGTTGTGGGAACGAGGAGGCTCCTTCAACACCCTCCTCTTCCTCAGCTGGAGGAGCCCGAGATGCTGACGGACGAGCGCTTGTCCATCTTTGACGCCAACGAAGATGGTTTCGAGAGCTACGAGGACCTCCCTCAGCACAGAGTCACCTCTTTTAGGTGAGGCCAAGCAGAGCCCTCCCCCAAAAATCCTCCTCTGGCTTTGCCAGACCCCAAGGGATGAAGCTTTTCAACCTCAAACCTCCCTCCCGGGCAGCGTCTACGACAAGAGGGGTCACTTGTGCCCCTTCGACACGGGGCTGATCGAGAGGAACATCGAGCTGTACTTCAGTGGGGTGGTGAAGCCCATCTACGATGACAACCCCTGTCTGGAGGGTGAGTGGGACGTGGGGGGACCTGGAGGGCTTGGAGAACCCCTCGTTTGGCAGCTTGGGTGGCACCTCCAGGCAAAACAGAGGGGCCAGGGTGGGTTCTCGGGGGTGGAGGGGTGAAGGTGGTGGAG
>NW_008605508.1:0-11869 GCF_000691845.1 Merops nubicus
GTGTGTCACGCTTCTCCGGGCAGGGCAGTTCTGCGGCGGGGAGAAAGAAGGGGACTCGCCAAGAGGTGGCACTGCATGGACTGAAATGGGTCAAACAACACGGAGACTGCCCAGGAAGGTGGCGAGGAAGGTGTCGCCCCGTGGTGGTCGGGAATGGGGAGCTTCTGGCCAAGCAGGGTGACCGGGCACTGAGACTGCAACGCTGTCCCGGAGTGACGGGGGGCACTGGGGGAAGAGGGAGGGCATTGCCAGACGCAGAGACCAAGAACTGTGCAATGGGGAAATGGGAAGCCTGCTTCTTCCCTGGAGTGGTGGTATTCTGGCAACTCTGGCCTGAGCCAGGCAGACACCTGGGTACCATCCCAAGCGCTGAACGTGCAAACAAGCCACAAGACAGTCCTCTCAAAATCAGAAATGACTCAGAAAGATTTCTGACAGGGATGGTTTCTGGGGTTTGATTCAGTTATTCTACTGCAGGTGCCTTTTTCCATGCGTTTAAGGAACGCTTTTGAAAACATACAATGTTTTTCTTCCATCTCCCTGAACCTCACAGAAGTCCACCCCGGGCAGTGTCGTGCCCCTTCCCACCCCAGCACAGAGGACAGTGCAGCTCCTCGCCCTCCTTCATGTGAACCATGCTCAGAGCCGATTTCCATGTAGCAGTGCAATACTGATCCCGGGCATAATAATAGAAAAGCTGATGTGGGATTCAGCTGGTAAAGAATTAAAGGATGGGAATATAATTAATGCAATCAGCCTAGTTTCTGGAAAATAGCTCTTGTCAAACTCTGATGTCATCCTTTGAAGAGATTACAAGTTTGGCTGATAAAGGTTATGGCATAGAAATAATAGACCTGGACTCTGTTCAGGCATGTGACTTAATCCATATAGTATTCTGATTAAAAATTAGCACAATACAACATCAAGAGAGACACCTTAAAGGGACTGGGAGCTGGCAAACCGACAGCCATCAATGGGGAATCCCTGCAGAATGGGAGTGCTCTCAGTGGGTGTCCAGGGCTTGGATGGGAAGCCCAACGCTATTCAGCATTTCCATCAATGGTCTAGAAATAGATTAAAAAGCCCTGCTGAGAAAAACGCTGGGGCCAGGGAAATGAGAGGGGCAGGAGACACGGACGAGGTCAAGACAGCTGTAGAAAACTTCATAAGCTGAATCCCGGGCAAATAAAACGTGGTTGAATGTGAGCAGCTGCGAAAGGATCCCTCTGCTGAGCACAGGGCCCTTCCCCTGGAAAGCCTGGAGTCTGTCTCCTGGAAACCCACGCTCGGCAAGGATGGACTGGGGGAGTTTGGAGGGCAGGAAGGATGGGGCAGGAGCAGCAGGCTCCCCACGGGGATGTCCCAGCTGGGCTGGGGCTGGGTGTTACAGCACCAGGGGTTCCAGCAGCTGCGTTCTAGAAAGGATGCTGAGAAATGGGAGAGAAGGTGGGAAAGAATCAAAACTGAGCCCTGCTTTGCAGGGGGATGCCTGAGAGCCGCAGCCCCTGGAGCTCGTTCAAAGGAGCCCCAGAGATGCCTCGATTATAGTGCTTAAGGACCTTCATGGGTGAGAGATGATCAGGTATTAGAGGGCTTTTCATCTCCCAGAGAAAGGCCCAGCAAGATTTCATGGTGCAGACTAAATTCACGTGAGAAACTGGAGCCAAATTTTTCCGGGGCAAAGCAGGGAACCCAGGGGGTGGGGGGGATGAGTTTGGGTGCACCAGGATGGAGGTGGTTGAAGTGCTGGGGCTCGGCCTGGCCCCCCCATGCTGCTACCATCCTTCCCTGTAACCTCCTTTGCTTGCTGCTCCTCAGGGCCAGGCTGGACACTGGGAACTGAGAAAGTGTCAGGGGGCTTCTCTTGCCCACCCCCATCTCCCTGCTGCTTCAGCTGAGCCAGGCTGTGCCAGTGCCTGGCCCTTTTCTGGTCCTCTAGCAGGGCTGAGCGTGGCTGGGAGAGCCATGGGCTCCCTCTGGAGCCTTCCACACCTCAGTTCACCCATGCCGAGGAGCCCAGTCCCTGTGCTTTGCCAGGGGCCAACAGCAGCTGCTTCCAGATTTACCTGGGCACATCAAACAGGTGAAAAACCAAACCAAGCATCCCTGGCTACGAGGGGGAGGACTCATCCTGTGAGCTCTGTCCACAAAGGGAAGAGGCCAATGAACTGAACCAGGTCATTTCTCCCTCCTCCATCAGCTGAGAGCATGGCCCTGCCTTATACCTCCTCAAAACTGCCACAGCCGAGATGCTGGCAGAGTTTTGGTGCAGAACTGGTCCCAGCCAAGGCAGGTCCCCCAAGGCTGGGATGCCACACGCTTCCTGGCTCCAGGTGAGCACATCACTCCTGCCTGGAAGAGCCAGCAAGTGCTGGGGAGACAGGAGCTGCTCTCAGCCCAGGGTCAGAAGGTGCCCAAGCTGCCCAACGCTGTGCACTCCACTCTTGTGAGCTGTGATTTGCAGAGCCTGGCTGCAAGCCCTGCCCTCCCATCTCTCAGAGCTGCACAAGGACATTTTCTGGAGCACCGTGAGTTCACTGCCAGGTCAGCCTGGGAGCCACAAACCTTCTGGCATCACTTCTGCAGAGGCTGAGAGCGCCCCGTTCAGCTTCAGCACAAATCCATCTCAAATTCTCCTCTTTGTAGTGACCCAGTGGCTTCCCCAGAGCAAGGTGGGCCAGCCCTGGCACTGATGCTTGATGGCTGGTGGGCTGTTAGCACCCCACGGACCCTCGAAGGGCAGAGATGTGTGTGGGTGAGAGCAGTTGGGGGATGAAGTGCACTAGATGGTGCTGTTCAACCTTTGGCTGCAATTTAAAAGGACCCTGCAAGGTCCTAAGTGGTGCCCAACTATGGTTTTATTAAAAAACCTTTTTGAAACTGGAGGGCAAATGGAAATACCCTGAAGTGTGAGGTCCTACACCCATTACTGGAGGAGGTGAAGGGCAGGTCGCCCTTTGAGGGGTGCTGCTGCCTCCCCCCTCGTGCCTGCAGCACCCTCATTTCTGAGGCAGGAGTCGGGGTTTGGCTACGTGAGCAGTGGTGGCAGAAGGGGCTACCAAGAAAAAAACATCCTGAGGTGGAAGAAGAGTTCTCTCTTGGGTTGCAGCCCTGAAAGCCAACCATATCCTGGGCTGCACCCCCAGCAGCGTGGGCAGAGGGCAGGGAGGGGATCATGCCCCTCTGGCAGCTCTGTGATACCACACTGCTGCTGGGGCGGCTCTGGAGTCCTCAGAGAGACAGGGACCTGCTGGAGTGGGGCCAGAGGCCACAAAGATGATCAGGGGGCTGGAACCCCTCTGCTGTGAAGGCAGACAGAGAGAGATGGGGTTCTTCAGCCTGGAGGAGGCTCCAGGGACACCTTCTAGTGGCCTTCCTACTTAAAGGAAAGCTGGGGAGGGACTTCATCAAGGAGTGGAGCAATAGGATGAGGGGTAATGGCTTCAAACTGGAAGAGGGGAGTTTTAGATTACAGATGAGGAAGAAGTTCTTCACTCTGAGGGTGGCGAGACCCTGGAACAGGTTGCCCAGTCAGGTTGTGGATGCCCCATCCCTGGAAATGTTCAAGGCCAGTTTGGATGGGGCTTTGAGCAATCTGGTCTAGTGGGAGGTGTCACTGCCATGGGCAGGGGGGGTGGGACTAGATGATCTTTAAGGCCTGTTTCAACCCCAACCATTCTGTGACTGGATGACACCTGGAAAGCAGCAGGAAGAAGACTTCATAGCAGTCAAGATAAAAGTATTGGCCCCGTGGCACCAGGAATGAAGGACACCCCAGAGAGCCCAGCTAGGATGAGGAACCCCCAGCCCAGCAGCACTGCCACAGAGGTGGCAAGCAAGCGGAGCCACGGGACAAGGTTGGCAGAACAAAGCAAAGAAACAGCCACGGATAGAACCTGGCAGGGAGCTGAGAGGCAGCTCCTGCCCCACTGGGCTGGGAGAGATGGAGCGGGCAGCGAGGGTGCCCACGGGCAGCTGTGCCAGGGCCTGGGGCGAGGGCTGAGGCAGGTGATGCTGGTTGCAACCCTCACAGCATCCCTTGTTGCAGGAGGCACCAGTCTAAAGATCTCTCCACACCCTGGCAATGCCAGCCCCCAAAGTACCCGTGGGGCAGCTTTCTGCCTGATGCACCTCCTGCTTTGGATTCCACGCCTCAAAAGAGGCAAACACACCCCAATTTGTCAGCTTGCCTTGGATTTGCTTCCAGCACTGGGCAAAAAGGAGGGAGCACGGTATGGACACCAAGCTTGCATCTTTTTGCTCTGATGCTGCTCTTCCAGAAAGCCCACACTGGAACCTGCTGTTCTGGGCAGGTGGGGAGGCTGTGGGGCTCGGCTGCTCTGCTCCTTCCCCTCCAGACAAATCATCCCACTTTCCCAGTCTACTCCTGTTCCCACATGGGTACTCACTTGCAAATCCTCAGGGTATGCTGGGGGTCCCCATGCCTTCCCCCTCCCAGGCACAGGGCTGGAACTGGTACTGGGGCAAAGCTTTTACTGCTCACATCAAAAGTGAGAAAAACTCCAGCCCTCCAGCCAGAGTGGCCTCCTCCCAGGAATGTAAGGGCAGGATGGCCTGGGCCAGCTCAGACACCAGTCTGAAATGGTTTTTGCAGCTGCCAGCATTTGCCTGTGGTGGTGCAGGTGTCCCTACAGCAGAGGGAAGCCCCCGAGCCCCTGCAGTGCCCCAGCACTCTGTTCTGTTCCCCCCAGGGTCTCTCTCTGCCTTCAGCCCTGGCAGCATCCCTACTTGGTGTTTCCCCTTGTGCCTGCCCTGGCATCAGCCTCCTTCCCCCAGCTCTGCTTCACCTTCCCCTACCAGATTGCAGAGCCCCAAAACCTGGTGTTTCCTCAAAAAAACCGAGTGCAGATGAGCTCATGCTGTGCCTTGGGAGGCTGCTCCTGATGAGCTGATCACCCAACACCCTGTGTCTCTCCTGCCACCAGCCCTCAGACCATCCCCAGCTCCTCTCCTGGCTATCAACCACCTCTAGCAATGCCCAGACGTGGCTTGGGCTTGGGCCAAAGCTTTCCCTATCCTCCTTCTCCTCCCATCTGACCTACCAGGGAGAGTCAGAGCAGCTCATGGCTGCTCCCCTCTGCTTGCCTTGCACCTTGCACCACACCAGTAACGGCCAGTAACAGTAATGGCCAATGTTCCCCTGCCCTGGGCTGCATCAAGCATAGCTTGTTCACGTGCACTTCTCTCCCTGACCCTTCTGCACCAGCTGCTCCAGACAACCCCTGAGCTCCCATCCTAGAAATTTCCCTCCTCCCAGATTTTGCTCAGGTCTGGAAGCCCAGTCCATGCACAGCAGCACATGGTATGGGCTCCCTGCCAACCCTACCCACTGACAAGAGGCTGGTGGCTGCCAGGGGTAAGCAGTCTCCTATTGCTTTCACTCAGTGGTGACACCTTAGGATAGGTGCAATCTCCTTCTAGAAAATTAGAAAAACTTCTCCCAGGCTGGGAGTGGGTGGTGGGTGGCTGCTGAGCCAGTCCCTGCTGAGTGGTGAGGATGCAGGATGTGCCTCAGCCCTGCCTGGGCCAGGCCCCAGCACTGCCACTCCAGGCTGTGGTGCAGGACAGGAGCACATCAACCAACATGGGGGCCAGGACCTCGGTGCCCCCCTTGCCCTCCCCACCCAGCCCCTGTGCTGCTTTTGGGGAAGGGTCGCTTGTGTCTGGCAGAGCACAAAGACCCTGCCAGTCCCCTGCCAGACCTCTGCTGCTTCTCAGACCTCGTGACTCCCCCAGCTTTGATCACCCTGCTCTGCCAACAGCCACCACACACACACTCAACCAGCATCACTGGTGCCTGGTTCTCCAGCCCCGGCCAGCGAAGGTGAGACCCCCTTCGATGATGTCCCACCCCCACGTGCCTTCCCACACCCACCTTTGGGGTCCTGCCCGGGCCTGTGCCCCGCACGCCTGCCTCCCCATGCTCCACACCACCGGGCTCGATGCTCCTCCTGGGGGGCTGAGGGTGGGATGCCATCCACACAGGTCCCAGCAGCGCCACTCTGCAGAGAGAGGAGATGTCAGCCTGCCCCTCCTGGGACCATCCTGCCCAGGGCTTCCAGAGGAGCTGGGCCAGGCAGGGCCACCCTCCTCTGGTCCTGAAGGACACGATATCTTGGCCCTCCACAAGACAGAGACGTCTGAAGCAGGCTCTGCTCTGCCCCAAGCCACGCTGGGGCTGTTCCATCCCTGAGTGCAGGGCCTCTGGAGTGGTTATCATTACAGAAATGGTCCCACCTCCCAGAGCCCCCAGGGCTTCCAGAGGAGCTGGGCCAGGCAGGGCCACCCTCCTGTGGTCCTGAAGGACACGATATCTTGGCCCTCCACAAGACAGAGATGTCTGGAGCAGGCTCTGCTCTGCCCCAAGCCACGCTGGGGCTGTTCCATCCCTGAGTGCAGGGCCTCTGGAGTGGTTATCATTACAGAAATGGTCCCACCTCCCAGAGCCAGGGTGGGAGGGAGCAGTGGCATCGCAGGGACACCCCTGTCCCGGGTCCCCAAGCCCCACTGCAGACCCAGGGCTCACCCAGGGCACCGCTCACTCCCCCTCTGCCTGCTGCTCTGGTGTCCCTGTGGTGGGGTGGGACAGGGGGGGCACGGGATGGGCACCACCCCGGGGAGGGACAGGGGCTCTGCCTGGTGGCTCGCTGCATGGTTGTCCCAGCAGGGTTGTCCCAGGGCAGCCTGTGCTCATTCAACCCCTTTGATCCCGATGGGAGAGGCAGATCTGCTTTACCCCCCAGGGGTGAGCCCGAGCAGCCTGCCTGCTGGGAGGGATGGGGAGAGCACTGCTAGAAACCTGGGCTGCTCCTGCAGGTCTGTTTTGCAACACTGGGCAAGATCTTCTGCCTTAGATGTGGTTACTAGCCTGGCTTCTGAAAGCAAGCTCAGCACTCAGAGATGCCTTGATGTCTGTCCTACAGCCTTGCAGACTTCCAGCCTGGCTGTTTTGATCTGACCCCTGTCAGCAGTCCACTTTGGAGAGCAAGTGCTTGTCCTAGAGCTCCTGGCTCACCCAGCCTAGAGGGTCAGCACTCCCAGGGAGCTGGCAAAAAGTTTTGTGATAAGTAAGGTCTGTTGACCATGTTTTGGCCAACACCTGGTCACCAGCTGGTTGCATGCTGCTGGTGTTGCAGTTCTTGCCAGAGATGAGGCTCTCTGTTTTGATGAGGTTCTTCCCAAAGATGCAGGAGACTGTCAAGAGCTTCCTATCATGCAGTTCTGATTTATTGTGAGTCCACCTAGTGGCCCATGGGTTTATGGTCGGCTTTGCTGGCTGTCGTGAGGCTTGTGGAGACGTCTCAGAAGCACTCATGCATCCAGGACAAGCTCTGGAAGTCATTTTACCTGCACACGTACCTGACAGGTACAGCTGAGGTCTCAGCTTGATGTTGTCCTTCTCCAGGAGAGCTCCCAGCTCATGAAGTGACAATGGCAGCTGAGGTTGTGGCTGGTTTGCTCAGGTCCAAAACCCAGCCAGACCTAGGCTAGGGCAAAAGGTCCTCACGATCAACATGGGAAGCTGCTGGGGGAAGTCCTCTGGCATTTTCACCCCTTCTTTCTCCTGCAGAGTGGTTTCCTCACTGCCTCGTGCTTCTCAGCTGGGACATTAGATGCCCCAGGTGCTCCTCTGAGAGATGCCATGCCCCAGAGAAGCGCTGGCTCCGAGTGCTGGGGCGGGCCAGCAGCCAGCCTGGGAGGCCCTTTGCAGCTGGCTGCTGGTGGCCCGTGGTGGCTGCCCAGCAGCAGGCAGGGTGGCCACGCTGGGCTCTCCCCCAGCACAACACACTGCGCCGAGGGACCAGGGCACGAGCCAGCCCCGCCTGGGGGACCCCAAGCCCTGGCAGGGCACCTCTGGCAGCCCCCCTGCTCTTGCAGCTCTCTGGTGACACAGCCACAGACCTGCCAGGATCTCTCCCTACCCCTGCTGGGACTCCAGCCCCCACTGCCCCTTTCCCAGCAGCACCCCCAAAGCCTCCAGCCCCGGGTGGGAGTTGTCCTCCTCTGTCATGTCCCCTGTGAGGTGGCCCTTCCTCAGAGCAACCATCCTGTGCCCATCTCCCCAGCCATGGCCAATCCTCCTGGCTGAGCTGGAGGACATCTCATCCCCCCACGCTGCTGTGCCACAAGCACCCACGCAGGGCGGCCAGGGCTTAGCACAGGCAAGTCCTGGAGCCTCTCCTTTCTCTCTGGGAAAGGTTTCTCTGCAGGGTTCCTCTTCCATGGGGTGGGAGGGAAGTCCTAGGAAGAGCACCAGGCAAGGCTCTGCACTGATGGATGCCGGCTGAGGTCCTGACCAGCTGAGCCAAGATGCTGGACCCAGTCCAGCAGGGACCCTAGGGTTTATCTGCCTCCTCCTGCAGAGAGGAGCAGAACCACACAGAGATCTGCAGGTCGTCTGGGGACACTCAAGTGTGCCAGGGTCGGTGGGGCTGTGGCAATGGGAGGAGGCTCAACGGGTGGGCAGGTTCTGCTGCTCCTCCTGAGAAGTGATGCTGTGCTGAGCCATGGCTGGGGAGCTGGGGGGGTCCCATTTATTCAGCCACTTATGGAAGAGTCTCCAAATGCTTCTGTTGCTGTAGCTGCCCCAGCAGAAGCCCAGCCCAGGAGGTCATGTTGGTGACCTCATCTCAAGGCTTCTGGCACCCAGCAGACATGTGGAGAATATTTGTCTCGTCCTGACACAGAACTGGAGCCATTGCTCACAAAGTGATTCAGTGTCGGAAGAAATTCTGAGAAGCAGGGGGTCCATCTTTGGAGAGGTCTGAGACTTGCTCCTCAGCCAAGGCAAACCTGCCCTGGTGCTGGATGTTGGCCTTGAGATTGCCTGTCCCCTTCTGCTGGCTCTTCTGGGACCATCAGCAGCCTCTTTCTACTCGTGCTCACTGCTTGGTAGCTCTTTTCCCTGGCTGTGAAACCCTGATCTCCTCTCTCCTGGAATCCCCTCTCCTTCCCGTGCCAGGGTGGGCAGGTGAACCACAGCAGAGCCAAGTCCTCTCTGGGACAGGGTGGGTGGGAGCAGGGGGAGATGTGGGCTAGTGATCGTGAGCATCCCATGGTCCTCTCCTTCCCTGAGCAAGAATCACTCATCAGAGATGTTAGCACTGGGCCAGGTAGGTGTCTCAAGCTTTGCTGTGTCCCATCTCCTCTAGACACCAAGCCTTGGGCTGTCTTCCACAACGTGGTGCTGCTTCCTGGCCCCTACCCCCAGCAGGACATGGAGGCTGCTGCCACCCACCTGCCTGGCAGGGCTTCTCACATCCAGCCTGCCCACCAGCAGCCTTCTCACACCACTCATGCCAGCCATGTCCTTCAGCCTACGCCGCTCTTCTCTGGGGTGGGAGCAGATGGCAGCCTGATCCCTGCAGCCCTGGCCTGTCTGACCTCAGGGTGCTGGGCTCTCCTGCTCTTCTCCCCGAGGACACAAGCCCTGCTCTGACTGTCCTGCTGGGCCTTCTTGTATTCATGCAGCTCCTCTGTCAGAAGTCCTTCAACAGGCAAATGTTGTCTGGCATGGTGAGCAGCCTCAGGAGAACCCACAGCTGGCAAACACGAGCAGATCCAGCCTCGTACTGTTTCATCCTGAGCCTTTATAGCTATAACTGGCCCAAGCATGCGAAATCGTGTGGCAGTAGATGCACAACACCAAACCTTGGCAGACCTTGGACTTACCACCTTCCTGTGGCAGCAGCTTGCCCATTGTGCCAAGGACATGTCATGGAGAACGTGTCCCACAGAGGAGGTTGTCATGGACTTTGGTTAGTCTTCCCGCAGCTCTCTGACCCTCCCAGGGCCATGAAGGTGGGGTGGGTGTCCATGCTCTGGAGATGACCATCTTGTAGGCAGCCATCTCACGACACCCCAAGCCCGTGCTGCAAGCATCCCAGCCTCCTTCTGCAGAGGGACGTGGAGCAGAGGTGCCTGCCCAGGAGGTCCATGTCCCTCTTTTCCTGATGGAGAGGTGTTTTCAGATCTCCAGTGCTGAATGTCTTTACCTCAGCCTCTTTAGCTCAGTTTCACATTCAACAGCTGCCCAGAGCCAGGCACCTCTGCAGCCCTTGCCACTGAACTTCTGCCTGATGAGAACAGATGATTGAGCTGGAACTCTCATCCTCTGTCTCCCAGGTGGTTTGTGCTCCTTGTGTCCATCTGGTCTGGCAGCTCCTGTGGCTGATGGACCCCTGGAAGGATCATGCAGAGCAGCCAGGAGTTTTGGAGGTGCCGCAGTGATGATCAGAGCAACAGGCTGAGCTGGGCAGCGAGGCTTAGTGAGTTCCCATCACGCTTCAGCCTTTGGAAGAGCAGCTGCTTTCACAGGTGACATCCCCATCCTGCCCTTGGTGTGTCCCAGGATGGACCATCCAGGGCCAGGGGCTCTTTGCTTGATGGCTCTGGATGTGCAGCCCTTCTCTGCAGAGACTTCTCAGCGCTGGCCGGTGGAACCACATTGGAGGAAGACTCCGAGGACCTGGGAGCGCAGTGAAAGCAGAAAAGCTGGACCCGGGGCTTGCGGGAACAACCAAATCCCTTGGAGGCTGTCTGCTCCCCGGGTCACTCGCTGCCTTCAGCACCACCCCAGCGGTGGAGCGCCCTGTGCACACCCCGGGGAGCGCCTGGGGCTGCAGTGACCACCCGGGGCTGCAGTGACCGCCCTTCCCCAAGAGAGGGCCCCTGGCCTCTGCTGTCCCTGGGCAGGGGGACCAAACCCCAAGCAAGCTCTTGTTGAAACAACTCTTTTTGGTCCTTTCATTGCTGTGTCTCCTTTCCATGGTCTTACTGAAGATCCTCAGGGCCGTATCTCAGCCACTGGCCTTGGATGGCACCGAGCTCCCCGTGGTGGGAAGAAGGAAGTTTTTGACTCAGTGGCATCCTGGGGAAGACCACAAGCTCCTGAGCGAGCTCGCCCTCACTGGAGACCCCGGTTCCTTGTTCTGCAGAGGTCTCTGCTGGCTTGGTGCCATCCTCCTCCCAGGGCCACCAGCACCTCTCCACCCAGGCATTTCACAGCCGTTCCCGGTGGCTGGCTCAGCCCCTGGGCCCACCCTGGCCGTCTGTCCCCCCTGCCCCACAGAAACCCATTCCTCAGGCTGGGACATTCCCTATGCCTGGAGGAGCTGGGTGGTCAATGTCCCCTGCTCACCTCCAGCATCCTGGCTGCCACCTCCACCCATCCCAGCTCCGTCCTACCGGCTCCCACCTCCTCCAGCCTGAGCTCCCTGCGTTGGCCGGGCTGTGACCGCAGGTCCCCGCTCATGTCCCACCTCTGCTTTCCCACCGTTGGTTTTTATTTGCTTTTCGGGTTCCCCGGCTCCCATCTCTGCTTCTCCAGGTCTGGAGGCCAAGGTCTACCCACATGGTGCTCTCCACCTCACCTCCCTGGCGGCGCCAGCCCTTGGCAGCTGGATTCCCACATCACTTGTGTCCCGTGTCCTTGTGGGAAGGTGACTCCCCCCATCCCTGGGCAACGGCACCTTCCCAAGGCAAACCCCAGCGGACCCCACCAGCCCAGAAAGGCCCTTTTGGGAGGAGCCACCCCAGCTGCCGACTCCCGATGCCAACCATCACCCCCAACCAGGCCCGGGACAAACCTGTCCTTGCAGCCCTCTCTGCCACCACCCCGGGGGGAGGCGAGGAGCGAGGGTCCCGGCGGGGTCCCGGCGGGGTCTGGAGGCCGGCCGGAGCTGGGAACATCTCCACCCTCTTTGTGCTCCTCCCGGTAAGCGGCGCAGTGCGAATATCGGCCGGGTTCTTTGAAATGAAAAGAAAACTGATAAAAGTCGGGCAAATCCTCCAGCCCAGCCCCCGCCGCTGGCCCGGGCAGCGGCTCCCTTCTCCGCCCGGCCCCCCC
>NW_008605509.1:0-14098 GCF_000691845.1 Merops nubicus
TCCAACCCCTATGATTCTATGATTAGTGCAGGCTAAACTTCCTTCAGCTTTCCTATAGTTAATCTAAGAATGAAAATCAGGAAACAACAGAAAAACAGTCGGCATTATTTTCCACAAAATAAACAGTTTACTGGTAGGTTGTGTTTTTGCCTTGAATCATAGAACTATAGAATCGTAGAACTGTTTGGGTTGGAAGGGACCTTAAAGATCAGCTCATTGTTCCAACAGCCCTGGTGGAGGCAGAGTCAGTTTCCACCAGACCAGGTTCATTAAACCCTCATCCAACCTGGTCTTGAACGCTCCAGGAAGGGGCATCCACAGCTTTTCTGGGCAACCATATAGTAAAGAATTTCTTCCTAATATCTAATCTAAATTTACCCTTTTTCAGTTGTATTTCAGAATAAGGAAGATTATTTTATTTTATTTTATGATAGTTGGAAGACCTCTTTGTTTAAAAATTTCTGAAAATCAGGTGTGAATGATCCCCTAACAGTTTCTACACCCTCACTGCTAAGATGTCATAAGTCGTAGATTGTGGCAGAAATACAATTTTCGGTAGATGTTGTGCAAGAGGTGTAAAAGTGTGTGTGCAGCATCCCAGGGGGCAGTGTGAGACTGCATAAATGCCCTGTGGCACAAAGACAGAAAATCCAGTAAGGATAGCTTTGGGAACAGGTTTTAAAAGTCAGTTTGGTGAATGAAAGGCCCTGAGTGAATTGATGTGGAAAAGGTGAGGCAGAGAAGTGCCCTGATGCTGCTACTGTGTTGAGGAATTTATTACTGTTGATGCTGGACCTCCAGCAAAACCAGTGTCATCACTGGCCATGAGGAATGAGTCCATGGGATTGTGTTCAAAGAGCTTGGATCTTGCATCTCATCTGACATCTCTTCCTAGTGCATGACTGTAATGCCAGCTGGCTAGAAAAGAGTGAGTAAAGGATGGGAAAGAAGCTGTGAGATTAGTGACTAAGCCTGCTAGGCAAGACTCATCTTTAGTTTAAGGCCCCAGTTTGTGATTGCTGAACCTGTGCTGACTGCTATTCAGATTACGAGGATGTTATACAAGTCCCATAGCCAGTCTTTTGAATCTGAAAAAAACATCTATAATGGAATTAACAGAAAAAGAATATTTAGGAAGCAATGCAAGAGATAAGGTTCTTAATGGGTATTTTCCAAATGGCTTTCTGCGAGTTTCATACTGATGAAACTGCAAAATTCTCTGTGAAGGTATCCTCTGCTACAGAGCTTGGTTTTTCCATGACATAGAAAAACTAAGACCAAATCCAAGAGTTAGTAGCTACGCAAATCAATGGTGAGGACTGAACTTCAGCAGCCATGTTTTAGTAGCCACTGGTTAATGAATTTCCCAGTGCTTAACAAATGTGTAAAAGATGTGTTGTCTCTGACCATTTTTACATGCTGGTAAAATGCCATCCAGGAGGTTAAATGAAAGAGCTATGTAATATGTAAAGTATTTTGGGTGCAAAACACCCTGTAAATCTGGAATGTTTGGTTTGGAAGCCAATAATTCTTTAATCACTTTAGTAATATAGAATAATTGCAAACTATTACTTCTGAAGGAACATCAAAAAAATATCAAAAACATTAAAGGAAGAGTGAAAGAATCAAACAGTGAAGAAAAAATGCCATTCTTATTTATTTATTAGTTATGCAGACATTCAGGAAACACCTGCTATTAGTAACTACATCCTGATTTTTCTTTCAAATTACATTTTGCAATGTTTTGTTTTTAGGGAAAATCAGAGACTGAGTTGAAAAGGGAACAGTCTGCAACAGGATGCTATTGAACCAGAGATGAAGCTTTTTTTTGACAGGCGTTTCTAATAGAGGCACTTATATAAATTCCAAAGCCCTGTCTACAGACATGAATACAAAACTAGACATAAATTAGTGGAAGAATGTCCAGGCAGCAAGATTACAGTCCCAGACCTTCAGTATCTTTAGTCTGAGACCACCAAAGGATGAAGACTTAAATGATTCAATACATGAGAAACTGTGAATTTTAAACCAGAATATTTCAAGTTCTCTATGTCTCATATTTCACACCCTTCTGATAAACTCAAGATTTCTCCATTTTATAATGAAATCAGCAATGGGATGTGTATCAAGGCTTCTACCTGGACCTCTAAGAAAGAAATCACTGAGGATATGAGGTAATAGTGCATACACAAAGCAAAGAGTTCAGCAAAATTTGATTGATGAAGGGTTCACTTTTGTCTCCGGAGATAGTTTCAGCTTGCAGACTGGTTTGCTTGTTTTTTACGTTTGCTTTCTCTGTGTATTTTCCTCCAATGATTTTCAGGACATGAAACGGAGTCCTCCTCCAGACCCTTATAAGTCCCTATGCTTCTATGAATTCGAAAGGGTTAGGGGCACAAGGAGGAAGCAGACATAAAAACGTTATCTCATTTCATTCTGCCTATAGCTTACAATTTAGTATAACTTATATATGTATCTCCTTTCACATTTCCATGTTTCAGGAAACATTTCCTTGGCAGTTTGAAAACACGTGAAAGGAGAGTTTTGCTGTGCAGTAGTTAGTATTGCTAACGTAGTTTCTTTTGTTAGAGGTGTACTCAGATGCATTCCTGAAAACCCATGTGCCAAGTCATTAGCCAATTCCTGTAATGGGGTAAATTTAGTGGGACTCCCATAACGGCTTACCTCAGAGAATGACACAGCCCTGGTGTGCTCATATGGAGGAGAATTGAAGATACATATCATAACAACACAGTTACACCTTGTAACTTTGGTTTTATATGCCTTCTGAAAGTCATTCTCCATCTCTATTATTATAACATAAATATTTCCTGCTGTTTCCATAAATATTCAGCTACTCTTTTACCCTTGCTAACACTTAAATGTTAATGTACATGTCACAGACTCTTAAACTTGAAGTAAAAAATTAATCTGAATTATGCTTTGGAGACAGAGTATTGGTGTTTTTTTTTTTTTTTTTTTTTTTTTTTTTTCCCAAGTAATCAACAGATTTTTAGGAGCTTAATTGCTAACTGCAGAGTCATTTATTATTACCTATATGCAAAACAGCTAGCATTTATTTTAGTAAATGTAGTGATATTGATATCTGAGAAGAGTAATTGTTCGACATGCATTTTATACTAAATTAATTTTAACAAGACAAATATACCAGACTAAATTATGCATTCTCTTTCCTTCACAGAGAATTAGCACTAGAGGGGCTGAATAAAATTTACCTGTTTAGTAAATTTACCAAGGCTTTTGGTTGAAAAAGGTGTCTGTCATAGAGAAAAAAGCAATCTTGGCTCTCAAGTTTGATTTGAGAATTTATCAATGGGAGCAGTGTTGCCAACAGCAAGCATTAAGGAAACATGAACCAAGCCCTGAGAGCTGTATGTTTCTGAGTCAATTTCACATTTGTCCTGAAAGGTGATTATCGCCCAGTGTATGAATATTTTAATATGTTCTTCACACTAGTTCTGCATAGCCAGAGGACCAAGTAAGCAAAATCCATCAAGATTACCACAGGGGCTGATTTGAACTTGGCTCTCTCACAATCAATTTCTATGTTTCTTCTCTCATTTTGGAAGAACTGAGCAGCATCTTGACTTCACTGCAGTCTCATTACCTGAACAAAGCAGACAGAAGAAGGCTCATGTTAGTTGATTCTACAGAAGGCACTTGTAGCCTTAACATCTTCCCTTACTTGCATTTGGATCTCATCACAGATTCTCAGAGCTTGGGAAAACTCTACTAGGAGGAGAAGTGGTTGCTTGCTCTAGGAGGAGAGTGGAATGAGGGCATCTGAGGAAAGCTAGATATGGAAAATACTGAATAGGAAAAGGAAGATGGTTTAAATTTTAGTTGCTAATCCTCTGTCCTTGTGACACAAGGGAACTTCTTAAGCTATTTAGGAGTAGCAAACAGCAAAACTGTATTAAAAGAGTTCTTTTTCATTTACTGTGTCATCAGACTGTGAAACTTGCTGTCCAAGAAGTTATTAAACATCAGAGCATATAAAGATTTAAAAATTCTAAAACACTATACTCAATCGGTTGTCGCAAATCTCATGTACTAAACAGCTCATACAATGCTTCTCTCTCCTCAGCCATTTACTTGGTTTGCCCTAAAAGGACCAGGAAAAGTTTGTTCAAATAGGCATCTGGTTGCAGATTTTGTTCTATCTCCTGATGACTTCATGAACTTTACTTCTGGAGGCAGAATTTCTTTGTAACCAGATGGAATTAACCTTTATTTGCCAAAAAATATATTGCAGAATTTGTAAAAACTTTTAGGTCTTTTGTGGGTCTTCCTATACTGTGATGCCTGCCATTTGCACAACATTTCTTGCAAAAGTTTGTACTGTTTAAATACTGCTTCATTTTGAACTCGTTGACAGAACATTTCCTTTCTCTATCACAGGCTCAAAGGAAGGCTTCTTTAGAATATGTATTTAATAGCTTTTCAATCTCCCCGTACATGCCAGTTGTGTGCAGAGAGGCAATAATGCAGTAATAGAATCTTAAATTCAGTATGGAATTTTGCTACATACCAGGAGAGACTTAAAATAAAGTTATTAAATAGAAAGGGAAAGATTTATGGAAGAATTCCCTGGAAACCTGGAATCTGAAAGATTGGTGGATAGAGAGTCTTCTTCCCCAGTGTCTTCAACAATGACAGATCTTTTTTAGAGCAGCAAAATGCATGTGTCCTTTTCCTATGAGATTGGCTGCATTGTCACTATGCACCTTCCAGTCGTCTCTATCTTGGCCCCACATTCCCTGTCATCCAGGCCTTCATCCCAGTGCCTTCAAGTCCCACTCCTACTCTGTTGCTTTCTCTTGTTAAGTAATATCCACAGCTAAGTAATATCCTTTAACCACCAGCTGTGAAGCGTGAAGAAAGTGTCAATGCTGGTTTCAAGCTGCACATGTGCTGGATGATCAGTGTGCTAACCTTACTCTGCAGCTTTTGCTGTAGATAAGATGTGATTTTTTTTTTTTTTCTCCACAAAGGCACCCATTTTGTCCAGACCTGTTGGAGCTCTTTAACTGATACCTTTTCATGCCTTGGCCAATTGAAATCTACATAAAAACACTTTGTAAGATTTCAAGGAATTGGCAGACCAATCTAACCATATCAACTTTGCCTGTATAAGAAAGTGTACTTGAACATAAAAGTAAGAATTCAAGGATGAGAAATGAGAAATTAATCAGAAGAAATTTGAGGGATCCTGATACTCAGTGGCCTCATGCTATCTATTACATAATTGTTTCTTTAACTTTATGGAATTTTCTTCTCAGACATCTAATTAGTCTAACCATCATTGGCTGCATCTTTTCTGATTTTAACAGCTCTTTTTTGAATGCAAATAATCTGAACTGGATGCCATATTCTAGGTGTGATTTGGTATAATATCTTGAATACTGCACTCCATCTGCTGGAATTACCCTCTCTTCTTTCATTATTGCTTAAAAGCACATTCACCACTGGCTGTGAATGAGATTGCAGGAAAAGATTAAAAAGCATATATGCTTTATAAGGTAGTGATCCATTGTCTTGACACGGGAGCCATCGCTGTTATAGCCCTGGGTACATGAAGGCCAACATTATGCCATGTACATAGAGGAAACCAACTTCTGCTTAAAGTAGGCAGATAGTGATGATAATAATCTCACACAATACAACAAGTGTCACCAAAACTTCAAATGTAAATATCTGAATAGTGTTTGTTAGCTTACAATGTACCTGTTGTATGCAAGATAGGGAAAAATTTCTATCTCATTTTTAGTCAAGGGAAAGATGCACAGAGACATAAAATCACTGAAACAGCATCAGTATTCAAGTCCATTTGCGTAAAAGGGATCCAATCTCTTCCAGGTAGTGGCATAATCTCATTGGACTTCCTTTCCATTTCAATGTTTACACAAATCCACACAGAGAGCACATGTGCAAAATCTTGACCACTGATGAAGTATAACAGCAGAGTGTTTGTATAATGTTCTTCTCTTTGTGAAAAAATGGTATTTAGTGCTATCTAGTTTTTCAGCAAAGAATGCAAGTTAAGAATAAGTGCTATAGGAGAACAACATTTAAAGATATTTCTTTATCAGTCGAAACATCTTAATTAATGTTTCCATATGAATGCTTTTGAAAAAGCATCTGCTTCTTTTGCATATTGTTCAATTTCATGTCAACATTCAGTTTTTGCCACCCAAGGTTGGTTAATCCTGCTGTAATTTTCTTCAAAGCAGACAGATAGTGATTTATCAATACCCATTGCGTTCAACCAGTCAGGTTCCATTTGTGAAACGGAAAAAAAAGAGGTAAGTTACCACATCAGCATTTGTAGCATAAAATTTTAACAATTTAAAATCCAAAATTTTTCAGGTACTTACAGAGCCACAAGATTAGCCCCACACTAAAATAAATGGAGACTGGAGTTTTAAATATGCTAGGGTTGGCCTGCTTACTGTTACCCAGGACAGAGTCTGATTTTCCTTGAGAATCACTGATGACTTCTCTGGTAAATTTTGCTTCTAGTATTTACTGCAGTACTCAATTCTAGTGTTTACTGCAGTGCTCAAGAGTGAAAAAATAAGAAAGATCTATCAAGGCTGGACCTACTGAACTCAAAGGAAAATAAGTTAGCAAGTTTCAGAACTACTGCCCCTGTAGCTGTGATTATTTTTGTTTGGACACAGAGATGGGTGAAACAAAGATTACAGAGTAGGACTACCACAAAACATCTGCTCATAACACTGAAACAGTCGACATTTAGCGTTATTTCTGCATGTAGCGTAAATCAAAGGATGACAGCTTAAACTTTTGCCAGCCAACCTTTTTTTCCCCTTAGACCTATCGTCTTCTCTCAGGTCCATACTTTACTCCATGGGAATAATCCAAACTAGAAAGAAGCTGGTTTTATTAGAGGGTTTTCAACAGGACTTGAATCGGTGGTCAGTGACCAGTGTGAACAGGAAGTACTTTTTACACACCTGTGCCTGAATTTGCAGCCAAAAAGATGCAGAGATAAGCAAAGCCTTGTAAAATGGAAGTCAGTTTGCCTTGATGAGAATATGCTTGAGTCCCCGTGCTTAATTACAGAGCTCCCTACCCATGCCCATGCAGTACACTGACTCAGAACCACGCTGGCTGAAGCAGACCCAAAGCTACAAGGGCTAAACAGGAAGGTTTGCCCATCCATGCCTAAAGGTGAGTTGGGCAGGAGCTGTCAGCAATAAAGATCAGATGGGCTTGATTGCCAATCACAAATGCTTCTGTGTTAGTTGGATGCTCTCGTGCCAGCTCAGGGACCACAATACTTTGATGACCATGGGTGACAAGGCACAACCATGCGATTCTCCTTGTGGATGTGATAACGCAGTCCTCTCCTGTGGACAGCTCCCAGTACTGCGTGATCCTGCTCGGGGTGGGATTTCCAAGGTGAGGGCTCTCTAAACTCTCTTTTTCATTTAGAGCAGAAGAATCTGTCTACTGCTTCCCCTACTCAGCCAGGAATAACAGCAATCTTTTGTTCTCTGCTGGTACTGCCACAAACAGAATTTCTGAGTTAAGATCATCTTTTTATTAATAGATGCAAATCTTAAAAGTTCCATAAGAATCAATGTAAACTTTTAATGTAAGCATGGGGTTTCCAGATAGCAACAGTAGAGAGGCAGAGAAGTGGAAGAAAAGAAGTAAGGAAAGATAGCATGTAGGTCCAAACCCAGCACCAAGGACCTTGACTCCACTCACCACAACACCGAAGGACAGGCACAATTGTACTTACTTTACTTGTATGAGAAAGTGAAATGGTCTCTTGTACTACACACATACACTTTCTTACACACTTTCCCTTTTCCTAACACTACCAGAGACACCTATCCTTCATCAGTCATCCTTGCTTTAAATTTCTTTAAACTGAAATTTGATACTCTTCCAGATTCTGGGAGGCCTCTGTCCGACTAATTCTTGGGGATACAGCCCCTATTTGATGAAGTGGAGAGTGGCTAAATTAGCAAAGGACTGACTCAAGACAGGGTACTTGGTGCTTGACACCAAGATAGGTGTGTGCGATAGTAGAAATTCTGTTTTATGAATAACTAGCTTTAAGAAACCCTATAACAAAATATGTAGGCTTGTACATTCATGTTCTTGTATTTTCTGTCAATTTAGACTCTCAGTTTATGAATATTGTGATCTATGTGTGTGTCTCGTTGGGAATTTGGACTTTAACTTATGTGCTTGGTACCGTAGAGATCCCTATGTATAGGCAGCATCTTGATCTACTTTCCCCAAATCAGTTTCAGTTCTGTACTTTCTCTTAGTCTACCTGTGGCTCTTAGTCACACACAAAAGCCCTATCTGTAACTCATCACTTAGTTTAGCTGCACTGGGGTGCTTATGCTCATGATGAGAAGAGAAGGAGAAAAACCCATCTCAGTCAAAGGAAAGATTATCTTTCCTTTGTTTAAGAAGATTATGGGTGAAAGGAAGGAAATACCATATCCATAAGAGTCACTGCTGAAGAAGTCAATGAATTTTATGCAGTTAAGACTTGGGCTAGAAACACTCCTAGCTGACCAGCTGAGAATCAGAGTAAGTATGCATAAAACTGACTTTAATACTTTGATTCTAGGCAGTTTAAAAAAGGTAACTCAGGGCAGAAGAAAACCCTGTCTTTATACTGTTGATAAAGGACATATCATGACTCTTTTCTTCTTCAGAAACTTCCTGAGGACTTTTTACTCTAATGGTCAGAGTATTCAGTTTGGGGTTTTAATACACTCTTTGTCCAGAACTGAGCAGCCCAGCTAAGTATTCGTTACTTCTACTACCACTGGGAATCTTGTTGTTCCTCTGTAGGGGTGCAAAAAGAAGTCCGTAATACACACCCCACTACCCCTAGAAACAATTACACTATTTGATCAAAGACAATTAATACCACTATTTTAACCATCCTTCTCAAAAGATTTCAGGTTCTTTAAAAAGGAAAGAGCTCCTCTATTCAACATTTCTACTGCATTGTATGCTTTTTTCTTTTCTTTTTCGCACAGAAAATTTTTCAGAGTTGCAGGTGTAATGGTTTGAAAGCAAACCAGTGAGAGACTCCAAGTCAGAAACACAATTTAATAGGAAAAAATAAAATATATGCAATAATACAAAGAAAAACCACAGACAGAGTCATAATACAACCTGACACTCTGTAGTTAGGGTGGTGGTTGCAGTCCAGATGAAGCAGTGATCTCGTAGAAAAGATCTGGTAGCTCTTGTCCTCTGGAAATCCAGTGGGTAAGGTCCCCTGTGCTGTCCTGAACCCCAGTTTATATCCAGGTGGGAGCACTTGGCTCCTCCCCCTGTGTGGAGCATCTCACAATGGGTTTATATCAGTCTGTGAGTCATGCAGTGGGTCCTTGATGGTCCATTAAACAGAAATAGCTCCTGGGGGGAGCTCTGTATGAGTCATGGGGTGAGGCATGGATGGGCCCATTAAGAGGGAGGAGGACTCCTGCTGGGTGGGAAAGGTGTTAACATCTTCCCGGACCTCTTTCCTTATCTGTTGTAGCCTGGGGTGTGAGGTGTGCCTTGGGCAGCTGCTACCAAAGATTTTTGTTAACAGCTCTTGAGCAATGACATAGAGGGTATAGAATATACAGGTTTTGGTTCTACCCACATAATGATAAACTGGTCCCAGCCCCTGTAACCATGACAGCAGGATAACTTCAGCCAGGGTGTTTGGCCCAAGGACACACTTTTTGCTTCATGGATTTTGCTTAAATTCAGCTGATGATCTTCCCATTTTGTAGAGTGAACTCAGATGAAGCCACCTTTATTCCAAAGGTACTTCTGACTCCTCTTGGAATGTCCCTCTGTCCAGATAGAAAGGATTTTTTTTCCCAGTTAGCAAGGACTGAGTTGGGTAGTGCAGCCTAGTGAAGCACCCCGACCCAGGACACCTGCAAAGATGCACACATTATCTTTGTTAATCCTCTGCATAATGCTTCTCATCATTGCATTCCCAGATCCCAGGTAAACTTTCCTAAACAGATTCACAGAGTGTAATTAATTTTTCTGTTGTGCACATAGTTTGTTATCCTCACCATTTCTTTACCATTTTTGGTTTCTAAAGAGCAAAATCTGAGATATCAGTCCCTGTTGAAACTTTCTGGTAAAGACATGCTGTGGGATTGACCCCAAAGAACAAATCCACAATTTGAATTTATTTTGTGTTACAGTTTTTCTTCTTCATCATATCAGAGAAGAAAGACAGTGTCAAGGGGAGAGAGATGGATTCAGGACTACTGTTGAGTATTCATTCTAAAGGATAAGGTTAGAAATACCTCAAAGAAAGGAACTAAACAAATTCTAAATGATGTAAACAGGAGGAGGACGTTATCAGCACTTGATCTCAGATAATCTATGCCTGGGCAGCCTCGGAATGTTTTTAATCAGCCCAATGATGCAAAAGGAAGACCTTCATGTCTGCCAGGCAGCTGTCCCTGGACAGCTTATAAATGCCTTGCTGTTAACAGGCAATCACTCATAGTCTAGCTCTGATCATTATCTCAAATACTTCTGAAGTTATAGAATGATTAAAACATCGAAAAATACCATCACTCATTGGATTGACTCCCACATGTCTAATTCTTACATCTAAGTCTGAACTTTAAGCCTGCGTGTTAAATTTCCCTTGCTCTAGTTAGCATTTATCCTGTTGGATCTCCTCATGGCTTTGCTTTCATCATTTTTCATAAGCTAGTAACACTCTTTTCAAACTGAGAAAAAACGGTATCCTTTGCTGGCAGCCATCATACCTGCTGCTGTTGCATATGGTACCTAAAAATTGTTCATAGCCAGTACTTCATTCTGTTTTTCAGCAATTAAGTAGGTGATGCTATACTCCCAATTGTAAAAGCTTTCTAATCTAAAGGGAAGAACAAAATATATTCACCAAACAGCTAAATTTAGCCAGGAATAAAGAAACATTTTATATAGACTCCCACTCAGGCATTTACTGTGCTTCCTAAGACAGAATAATATTGTTACATAACCTTTGTCTACCTTTGGATGGTCTGTTGCCTTTTGTACTTTCTAAATTACTTGTTTCAACTGTGTAAAAGGCAGAATTTCCCTAAACACAAACACAGTGTATTTTTACACAGTGCATTTCTGTAGAGAGTTCCTCTCCAGCCCAAAAGAAGCAGGTATTGCTCTACAGATTTCTGTCGTTTCAGTCTTTCTCCAGGGCCCTCATTATATCTTCTAATAAATCTAGGATTGAAGCCTAATACTAGAGTGAAAATGCTTGGCCATAGGATGTGAAATGTTGAATGTGAACAAATAATTTGAGTTCAGATATATTAGAAAAAATGTACTTTTGGGTGGAGAAAAAAGGTAACTTTGTCCCAGCAGGCTTTATGACAGATCATGTATTCTCCATCTACAATACCCTATAATTAAAACTGTCATTAGTGCTGTATGGCAATTTGACAACAATGAGATCATTGGCTTGGCCGGATCTGTTAAAAACTTATCCCAACAGCTGCAGTGCTAGCACTTGTAGCACCAGCAACATCTTTAGGACTATCTGATCTGTGCTCGTACTTAATCCAGACTGCTGGCAGAACAGTGTTTTGTATACACTTGTACCTAAAAAAATCAAATAAATACAGGTAAGAAGGGCACATCTAGCAGTGTACACTGATTATATTTTTCCAACACACAGTCAAATCTGCACATCCCCACCTTTGCAAGGTCTTATGGCCATTGTTTCTGCTCAGGACAGTAATTCAATGGGAACCACCACAGGCAAGAAGTCCTGGGCCAGATCCTCCAGTCTATGGGCCTCCAGAGTGCCTCACTGACAATATCACTTCCAAAATGAGCTAAGTACCAAAACGGGGGAAAAAAAAACCAAAAACAAACAACTAGTAATAATATCAGTGAGAGTAAAGGGGAACTGAAGAAAAAGAAGACATACCAGAAATTTCAGTTATTCACAAACAGCCCTGTAATATGGAAAGATGGTAAAAAGGTTGCTACGCTTGGGATATCTCCAGGCAGGTGCTCTAACTAGGTGAGTCATCTGCTTTGCAACATATACTAGCAAGCAAGTGAAATAAAATCCCAAGTGCTAATATAAGCCATGAAATTTATTACTTTTAATAATGTAGTTCTTTAACAGATAGGATGTATATAATATTTCTAATATTAAAAGCTTTACACAATCATTTTGTGGTTGAATGAATGATTTTATCTCTAGACCAGCAGTTATTCTAATAGATAAAGCTATGGACATTAATGTTCTGTATAATAAGAGTTCCAGATGGACATGAACTCATCCTGATCATCACCAGGGATACTTTTGTGGGCTTAGCTGATTTTATTTAGCTCAATAACTTACTGCTATTAAATCCATTGTAGATTAAAAGTTCAACATGAAGATCTTAATGAACGTGTAAGTAATATTTGTTCTAGTATTGAGATCACCTAATTTACTTAAGTAAAATCATGTCTTGGAAGAATAAGTTCTAAACCAAGATTATGCACTAAAATGAGCTGATATTAGACCCACAAATATTTGCAGGTTAAAGATGAGGCTTTATAGCACTTTCTTAAAAACATTGTGTATAAAATCTATGAGAAAAGTTGCAATAGAAAAATAATATTTAAAACAATTAAACCCACACTTTATGTAGTAATTATATTTATAATTACTTTGTAACTCTTAGCACTGAAACATTTGTCAAAGGCATCTTCTACGGTGAAATATAATTATCTGGAAAAAATCACCTAAGATTTGAAGATGGAAAACCAGTAGAATTTGAAATTAAAATAGAATCTCTTTGGAGTAGAAAGTGTTGGCAAATTCATGAATGTTTCATAATTCAATATTTTCAAATTACATTGTAAATATTTTTCTTCAGCCTCAGTAGATATACAGCAGGAAACTTCAGCTGCACCAATGAGTCCACTGAGTTCAGAGGGACTGTTCATAAAAAGAATTAAGTTGTCAGACAGAGTTCTGGAAGTCTGCACTCTCCAAAATAAGCAGTTTACAGAAATCCTGGAATTGTGCTTGGGCACTGTGTTGGACAACAGCTTTTGGTGGCCACTCACCACCAGATGTTAGTCACTTGAAAACAAGCCTGCTGATTAAAAAAGGGAACATTTGATCAAAGAGGTCCCAAACCTCCCAACTTAAAATACCAGAATTGCTGACATTTACAGAAGGGGTTTAAACAAGTGTGCTATTATGGCCTATCCATCTTCTTGGAAGTCTGAGAGATGTTAATTACACTGCCTCAGAAAACAAGCTCATGATTTGCAACCATTTAGGTAATGCGCATATCAATACCAGCTGTGAACAGCATTGTAAAGACAAATACTCCTTCTTTCAGAACAGAACTGGTAAAACTGAATCAACATTGTTTTTACTGGACTTACATACATACGGAAACTTAAAGGACTTGCATGTCTGAACGCTTGTCCTTTTTTCCCCAGTGATATCACTTGCTCAGAAAAAGATAACTTCCATGGGAAATCTGCTCACAGAGAATTGCAGATTATTCCTACAATTGGAGTAAAGTGAAACACAGCGATGTGCGCTAAAAATAATTCAGGCCACACCAAATTAATCTTCAGTTTTGGGAGGGACATTCCAGAATAAATTATTCTACTGTTTTTAGAGTAGCCATACATGCACTTTATCATAAATTCATAGAATCATTAAGGTTGGAAAAGACCTCCAAGATCATCAAGTCCAACTATCAACCCAACACTACCATGACCACTAAACTATGTAGTGAAGTGCCCTTCAGTACTAGTTCGTGACACATGTCCACATATTTTTTGAACACCTCCAGGGGTGGTGACTCCACCACCTCCCTGGGCAGCTTGTTCCAGTGCCTTACCACCCTTTCAGTAAATAAATTCTTCTGAACATCCAGCCTAAACCTCCCCTGGTGCAACTTCAGCCCATTTCTCCTTGTCTTGTCACTAGTTAATTGGGAGAAGAGACCAACATCCACTGCACTACAGCCTCCTTTCAGGGACTTGTAGAGAGTGATAAGGTCCCCCTCAGCCTCCTTTTCTC
>NW_008605510.1:0-3962 GCF_000691845.1 Merops nubicus
TGCTTGCCTGCCACATTTTAAATCTCAGACATTTTTTATAAACATGCTAAGGTACACAGTCATCTTCTCTCAATCTGATTTTTCAGAGGCTCAGTCATGCATTAGACAGCTTAGTTACAAACAACAAAACACAACTCAATGGTGACACAGAGCTCACACTCCACCTGTGTGGCAGACTATTCTCTTCAGCTGAAGTGTTTCAAGAGTTACACAAACTATGCCACTCTTCAGTTTTGGACCTGCATTCTTCAGAAATGCTACATTTTTCCAGGAGCTGGAGGTATTCAGGCTCTACTGGAGCTCCTGGGTCCCAAGTAACATTCCCACATCCCACCATTTCCACTGTTGTTTCTTAAGTGTC
Organism: Merops nubicus; assembly: GCF_000691845.1. Classification (NCBI taxonomy): domain Eukaryota; kingdom Metazoa; phylum Chordata; class Aves; order Coraciiformes; family Meropidae; genus Merops; species Merops nubicus. The sequence continues at coordinate 362 of NW_008605510.1, forward strand.
AAACTGGGCACACTACTACTGCAGTTACAAAGTTTGAACTTGAAGTGCCAGCAAATGAGGAGGGACAGAAAAGAAGGGGGGGATGAGATTAAGTGCAGGAGAAAGGTCATGGCACATGGTGTGAAAAAAGGAAGAGGTAGGAATACAGAAGGCAGAAGTCATCAATAGGAAAATGTAGTAACAGATGAGAAAGATAAACCAGATATGCACGAAACTGCAGAAAGATGAGTGTCTTTTTTGAAATCATAAAAAGTGAAATGGAGGCAAGAAACAGTTTAGTAACAAGAAATGCTGTTGTGATTTCTTATGGGAAAACACCCACATTCCAGCAGCTCATCTGAAAAATTAACTGTAATCATGTTCACCAGCAGAGCCTCCAAACCCAGGTTTTAAGATTCACTATTGCTGTTGATGAGAATAAAATGCTTACATTATGCATTTTATTTTTCCAACAAATACAGTCAAACCACTACCTTAGTAAGTGTACCAGACATGACTTACCTTTTGAAATTATAAAAAGTGAAATGGAGGTAAGAAACACAGTTTAGTAACAAGAAATGCTGTTGGGATTTCTTATGGAAAAACACCCACATTCAAGCAGCTCTTCTGAAAAATTAACTGTAATCATGTTCACCAGCAGAGCCTCCAAACCCAGGTTTTAAGATTCACTATTGCTGTTGATGAGAATAAAATGCTTACATTATGCATTTTATTTTTCCAACAAATACAGTCAAACCACTACCTTAGTAAGTGTACCAGACATGACTTACCCAACACACTGAATGCCTTCCTCTTTAGTCACTGCACTGTTACCAAAATGCCTATCACCTTCTTTTAGCCGAAGATGAGTGACCTGACTACACAAGTTCTGCAGAAAAGGAAGCAGCACCTGTGGATTAGCCACATTTGGGGTTTTGCTCACTTTTTGCTGCATATGCAAAGATCCCAGGACTTTAAAATCATTTCTGAGGTCAACTGTATTTTCCTGGGTAGGAAGTCTTTCAGAATCAGAAGTATTCCCTCTTTCAGGTATCTGTTTGTTCAGATCATGACTTATTTTTAAGTCTTCATACACTGCTTCAGTTGTTAAATGATTTTTAAGAGGCAGAGGTTCACTGGTTGACTGATCCAGTGAGGTGTGAATAGCTGCACTGTGCAATCCATCTATTGCCTGCTTGCCTCCAAGCTCCGAGTTTTTCCCAAAGATCCAATTAAGTTTGTCTCCAAGAGATAAACTGTTCTGATGGGAAGAAAAACAACATGAGTATAGTAGTAAAATATACTGGAAATTAAACAACAGACACTTTATAACTCAACATTCTACTAGTGTGATTTTTCAAAACAGTTCAGAATTATACTCCTGGGGAAAAGCACAGAAAAGTATTTTTCCTGCACATATTAAGTGTTAATTATTTTGCCAGTCTCTAAGTAACAAAACAGTTTTACTGACTTCATTTTTCCCATGCTATGTCCCCAAGACTGAATATTATTAACATCAGAAGGGTTTGGAATGCTGCTGAAATAGTCTACTTTGCAGGATTAGGATACAAATCAAATAACTGCTCTGTAAAAGCAGGTTCCCTTTAGTTGCAGGTGACCTGTTTTTAATAACCTTAGAGGAGACAAATCAGCCCATCTACCCACACCCCAAACATCCCATGGAACATCCCCCCCACCACCGACAAGCAGTGGCAATGGAGATGAAGAAAGGGAGGGCAGGGTGGCTGGGAAGTTTAAAATGATGCTGATAGTTATTAACCCTGGACTTGGTGCATGCACAGTGATCCCTGGAGTGCACAGTCTTTTAAGGGTGACTCAAAGAGGATTAAAATGGCAGAAAGTGTGGGTTAAAATAAAAAAAAAATCCACAGTCTTTTCCACCACATCAGTTTAGAAGGTGTGTAACTGCTGCAGAAGGGAAGGTCACAGCTTAGCACTATCTATGTCCAGGGAAAAGCACAGTGACTTACTTTCTGCTGACACCGGACCATGTCCATGAGCTGCTGAGCCCCTGGAGACAACTTAGACCCCATGGATTCCATTATCATCTGCACTCTGTCTAGGTCTATGCTTGAGCCTAGAGAGGGGAGATCAGCTGCTAGCTTTGCAGGCACCCTTTGCACTTCCACCACTATTTTACTGATGAGCACACTTTGTTTCTCACCAAGGGAGAGCAGCTGTTGAAAGAAGGAAAAACAGTATTTTGGTTAGGAAGAAAAAGTTTCATGTTTTCTTTGCAGGTATGGGACAATGGGTTCTACTTCTGAGTCTTGGGAAAAACAATGCTGAACTCTTTTCCTTGCAAATTCAGGTGAATTCTCCTTTCTATTACTCTTCAGAAAATTCTGACTGGAACAGAGGTGTGTGCATGAGCCACAGATAAATTTGGGCTTGATCTTCAAAGCACTAAGCAACTGCTGATCTGCAGTTTTATTTGGCTTATGAAGGGTTTTTTTTCCTATGGACTATATTTAATACACGTATTAAGTCTTCATAAAAAGAAAACTGTGATACAAATTTAAAAGAACTCTCCTATCAAGAGAAAGTACTAACAGATTTTTAAGTGATATGTGAAGTGTAGAGAAGCAATAATTTGACAAAGAGCAATGCAGTTTAGTCAATCAAGTGATTAAAGAGACAAGGAATACAGCAATTCTGTTCAGCTCCCTACCTTAATTCTACAGGAGGCTGCAGGGCATTCGAACTTAAAGTACTTTTTGTATAATGTAACCTTTTCAGTTTCACTAGAAAAATAAAATAAACGAGCTGTAACATCACTATATTAAATATTTCTACTAAAGAAAACAAGTATATCAGTAAATATTTAGATAAGAAACAAGACCCACTGGAACATATTTCCAACATGGTGCAACAGTTTTAAAGCTTGTATGTGACTTGTATTGAATCTTACCAGACATGTATGTAAAAGAGGATGTGTATGTGTACATACATCATCTACTAGAGAAGCTTTTGACATTCAGTAAGTTATTCACACATCTTCCCTGAGGCTCTGAGTTGGCTGGTTTTATTTAGCCAATTAAGCAGCAGACCTGCCATGTAATGACTTAAAAATGGAAGAGAAGACATTGCTTTAATTATCCTGTCAGGGCACAAAAGGGGAAAAAACAAACTTTTTTTAATTCATTTCCCTTTTGCTCTTAAAACTGAGAGATATTTATAAAGAAACAAGACAACTTTTCTTCAAAATCAGCTAAAAGAAACCTGCAGAAAAATTAAACTCTATAGGAAAGTTGGACCCATCCTAACTCCTGCAGTGTGACACCACAGAATCTCAGAGTCACAGACTGTAACTTACTGAATTCAACGTTTCTCTAATTAAAGCGGCACAAAAATGTAACCACCGTAACCGCAGCCTTGTGCCCACCACCGAGGCAGCCTCTGGGGAAGCCCCAGTCACGGCGAGGGGTACACCGGGGTCACCCCAAGCTGTGGTGCCTACGCCCATTCGCGCAGACCTTCAGGGGAGCCCCAGCGGGGCGGTTTTGGGGTGCAGCCACCAGGTCTGTACCGGCAGGAGCACGCTGGGGGTGCGCAGCCAGAGAAGGGCCGGAGCTCGGAGCCCGCCCCGCGCCCGCCCGGC
>NW_008605511.1:0-498 GCF_000691845.1 Merops nubicus
CATTATATAAAAAGCAGGTACAGAAAATTATTTTTAGCCCTACCGTGCTTTTTTATTTTAAACAATTAGCTGTTTTCCTGCATATATTATTAATATCATTAACACTTAATAAGGTCTCCGATAAGACCTTTAACAAACAGAACTTAAAAAACATGCCCATAGAAAGTCTAAGATGACTGTTCATATGCATGGAAATGTGACTTCTAAACCTCCACGTCCTCTCGGAAGGATGCCAGCATGCCCACAAACAAGGAGCAGTGTGCTTACAGAAGTTATAACTTACTTGTATCTTCAGCAAAGATGATACTTGTCTGACGTGTAGGCTGCGAGGACCGTGCCTGGACAACAGCCTTCTGCGAACACTGGCGCTCATCCTGCCCTGCCAGCTCGATGCTTGCCACCTCTGGCCTGCTGGAGGACCTACAAGATGATTTGGATTGCGTTAGCAGGATGTAAGTTACTGCTCGACAGAAGTCAAAGGTCTGGTTTAAAAGCCAC
>NW_008605512.1:0-207 GCF_000691845.1 Merops nubicus
CGGGGCCCGACCCCCCCGCCCCGGGTCCCCAGCGCGCTGCGAGGGACAGCACCTGCGCTTCGCACCCTCGCCTCGGGCCCTAAGGGAAGGGAGGGGACGTGCCCGGAACGAGCATCCCCTTCTGCCGGCTCCCTCCGGTGGGCAGAGGGGCAGCGGGGCCGCCCGGGACCGGCACTCCCCGGCCCCGAGCGCTGCGGAGGGACAGGG
>NW_008605513.1:0-51303 GCF_000691845.1 Merops nubicus
AGCCCCCTCGCCCCCTTTGCCCTGCAGACACCAAGATCCCCGAGGACACGGGGCTGTGCCGCACCGTCCTGCCCGATCCGGAGCCTTCCCAGGGGCGCTTCTCCCCGGAATCCCACCTTACTGAGGCTGCTGATGGCACCTCCGAGTCAGCGCCCAGCTGCGAGGGCAGCGTCTGTGACAGGGTGTCCGAGTTTGAGGACTTCTGGAGACCTCCCTCGCCCTCCGTCTCGCCAGGTAGGAGCGGGACGAGGAGCGCTCGGCGAGGGTCCGGCTGCGCGTCCGTGTCGGCGCCCTGAAGCAATGTCTTACGGCCAGGCGCCGCCATTGAGATCGAGTGGAAGGGACAGATTTGCCTTCGCCAGATTGGCGTGGGAAAAGGCAAGCCTGTCCCTTCCAGTCGTTTTCGCTTTCTCTCTGTCGGACCTGTCTCCCAAGTGCTGAGGGAGCAGCGGGGGAAAGGCTGTAGGGAAGTTGGAATGCTATCGGGCATTAATTTTTTTGTTGGTTTGTTTGTTTGTTTCTGTTAATTGGTAGAGGCAAACCGGTTATGTCTAAAAGGTTCTGGTGTTTTCCTACAGGGTCCTGCTACCTGGAGTTCAGCTGTTTTTTGAGACAGTAAACATTTTTGCTAGGCTATCGGTATACCTGTAGTAAACAGCACCAACTGCGTTTTGTACTACCTGCTAGACATTCTAACTCCCTTTCAGGTTTTTTCTTGCCTCTTGTCTATATAAAGGATCTCTCCCTCCTTCCCTCCCTCCCAACCTTCTCTCTCTCTTTTTTTTTTTTTTTTTTCTTTTTTTTTTCTTTTTTCTAAAAACGCATTCGTAAAAGCCAGAGGAAAATAATGATGGTCAGATTTAAACACCCCAAATCCAGGAAACTCACACTTATGGCTGCAACGCCTGTCTCTAGCTCCCTCGTCCTGCCTTTGATGTGGTTGGAGCAGTGGGAGATGCTGTCCCCAGCCTGGCGAGAATACTTATCTCGTTTAAAAATACAATGGTATTATTTTATAACAAAAACATGGATATATAAAACCAACTTTTTATTGCCTCAGTTAAAAAGTGACAGCTGGAGAAAAAAAGAACAATTTCTGTCTTAGTGAAGGAAAAATTGTCTCAGCTTTACCGACTGACAGCAGTCTCCAGCAAACGAATACTTAACTCTGTTTCCCTGCTCATTTTCCCACTTCATCTTTCTGGTGTCCTTGCATATCGACGGCTAATTGTAATGATGTGGGTTTCATTTTTAAAGCCTCTCCTTCTTTCTAAAACCCTTTTGAGGGTCCTAAAACCCTTTTGAGGAGACTTTCAAAATGCTGCCCAGTATCGTCACAGTCAGCCACGGGGCAGTTTCAGTCTGTGCAGATGACAGCCCGGACCAAATGCAGCAACACAGCAGTCTCTCTTTTGCTGATATTTCTCCATAAAGTGTAGTAACGTGTGTAGTGTTTGTTCTAACGAATTTGTCCTGCTCCTCCCTCCCCAAATAACTACGGATTTCTGCATGGGAAACAGACCGATTTCACGAGGTGTCTAAAAGACGGATGTGAACTGGAGCAGGTATTCACCGGGGCTGCTCTGTCTTTTTCTCCTCCCTGCTCCTTTCTTCCCTCACTGTGGGGATTCATTAGCTTGCATCCAACCATCTACCCAGGGAAGGCAGCTTTGCAAACTGGGCGTGACATCCCCAGATTGAGATTTTTTTGGGACCTGTGGGGAGGATGGGGGTGGTCCTGGGATTGCCTGATGCCATTCACAGGAGGAACAGGAAGGTAAGGGACTCCAAGTAGTGCAAGTGAAGAGCTTTATTAAATGGACCTCAGTGCATTGAGAGAGGTTCTGTTAGGTTAAGGATGCAGACAGCGGCTGCGGGATGAGATAGTCGAGGTTCCTCCTGCAGCTTCCCCCCAAACTCTCTGCCGCTTTCCAGCTGCTTTGTCAGATTGATTGTGAGGCTGGAATTCGTGCCTAGGTTCCTGTTGCAAGCCACGCTAGTGAGAGACTGGATTTCTATGATTGTGTTTGTCTGGGTGGGGCTCAGTTTCTGTGCTTTGACAGGTAGGGCAGATGAGAAATCACATTTCTCAGTCATGCTCAGGGCAGGTGCAGTGAGTGGTATTTTCATCTCCTCACCCCTGGAAGCGAACGTAGGTGCAGGCTGCACTGCAGGACGCAGTGAGGGTTTGTCGTTGAGTGCTGTGCTGCCCATCAGCAGCAGAACGGTGGTGGGCGTGCGCAGACACGATACCTGTTGACACTCTAATATGTTGTTGACTCTCATCAGTGCAAATGACTTTGTTATTTAATCTCACTTTCTAAGGGTGTAATCACAAGCATTTGCATATACAGAAGGTGCCTGATAGCTCAATGCAGCAGTATGTTAGTATCTCCTGATAAGCCTGTTGATGCTGCAGTCTTGGAGGGAGGCTTTTACTGGGTATAATGGAGTTGTGAAGAGAGCGTGGTGTTTTGTGGCCTCTAGAGGAGGACACTTGAATCTTTCTTTGCTCTGCCCATCAGTCTGTTTCAAACCATTTCAGGTTGAGTTTGCCTTGCATTCGTGAAAGAGCACTGACGTCTTTTCTCTCAGCAGTGATCTATATAAAGGCTGCACAGAACTGGTAGGAAGAGGAGGCAGGATGTGTCTTCCCTGCTCACCACATGGAGGCCTAGGTGCCATGGAGTGGAGGAGAGGCAGACAAAGAAGTGCCCTGCAGTGTGGCAGAACAGGGTTTGCAGGTTGCCTTGACACTGGGTACAGGTCTTGGATGGCTTGATCTTACCCCTGAGAAGCACAGTGTGAGTGGCTCCCTTGCACTTGTGCTTGAGAGGTCTCCAAAGCATGTGAGGTGATGGAAGGAACATCACATGCAAACTGATCTATGGTGCAATGTTTACCGTGTCCCGTGTTGCCAGTTCCAAGGGCTCAAAAATCAGGTCAGCCTTCCCTCTCCTCTCACTCAATGGACTGTCTTAGAAATCAAGATTGTAAGTAATACCTTATGGATATTCAGTTCTAGTGTTGAAATATTGAGCATTTACGTTCTCATGCCTTTCTTTAAAGTCTGGGCTAGAAGTTGAATTTAAGAGGAAAAAACATTAAAACAAGACAAGCAAACGAAAGCTGAGGGCCTGATGAAATCATGTAATTTCAAGAACTGGGGCTTTAAGATAGTTTTGAGTCTTGCGATAAAATCGTGAGAGGTGGCAACACTGAAACCGGTTGCAAAGACACAGGATAGATAATGTGATGCTGACCACAACTTTGCAGTCAGTGCAGAACAGGAAAAATCATGCTCAGCACCATGTCAGCTAATTTGATTCCATCGCTCTGTTCAAATGTCCCAGTTTGTACATGCGCATATATTTCCAAACAAGACGACTTCTCATTTCAATGGAAGAATTTGAAATTCTTAACATCTGAAATTATGTAAAAGATAGAAAACAGTCAAGTCATATGAAGTTCGATTTTTCACTTAATTTCTTACCCCTTCTGTGACCCTTAGTGACCATTTGCCTGTCCAAATGGATAACCCAACACATCGTGCCTTTTTTTCCAGCCCACCTCTTGGCTTGCCAGAGGCTGAGAAAGCCATGGGAGCTGTGAAGCTGACAGGAATGAGAAAAAGCAAGAAAGCAATTGTGGGTGGACGAGTTTTTGGATAAGGGAGGTTATTCTGGAAACCAAGTTGCCAAGTATCTCATGAAGGCTTCAGCACTATAGCAGTTAATTGATTTCACTTCTCCTTTGTTCACTAAAATATTGTCCAGTGGAGACATGTCACTCTCCCAGTGCTGCTGCCTGTTGCAATGAAGAGTGAAAGCAGAGCACCTTGGGCATTCATCAGCATCTCTGGCAGACACATCTGGGGTCTGGTACCTCATGTTCCCTGCCCAACTGTGCCTCCCTGTGTGCGAGGCTCCCTGAGCATTTGTGCCTTCAGAGACTGAGCACGCAGGCTGTGTTCCTGCCATTGCACCAGACTCTGCCGTGGGCCCCAAAGGGCGATTCACCTTGTAGTGCCTGCTGCCTTGGTCAGATGCCGCTGCCAAAGGTGAGCCTGTTAGAGACAGCTGAAGCCATCTGAGCTTGTCCTGGTGAATAACAGCTTTGATTATGACTGCTAGGAAAATCTTTTCATGTCTTCAATTTTTAATTGAGGGCTATACTGATTATATTGTGAAGCTTTATCTTTGGGGGACTCACTTTCTTGGAGAAACTCAGAACAATCTGAAGTAACCATGATTTTATTTCAGGTGAGGACTAATTTTAGTTGTGGTTTGGTATTTTTTTTTTTTCCCCAAATAAGTGCAGCATGACATTCAAGCACCTCAGAAGTTGTTTTTTATTTCAATTACACTGTAGTATAGTTACAGACCCTTGTGGCATGAAGTTGAGAGACCAGATTTAAGCATTAAATTGTGCAACAAGCAATTTTCAGTTTTGTTGAACAGGTAAATCTCAGCATACTTGCCCCTTCTTGTACCATCATAATGTTATATTTGCTATATGGATGTGTGGGATCTACATCAGAGCTTAAACGTGTGGACTGTCAGTTTTGATGCCCATTTTCCAACACAGTAGATCTACTTTTTGAGGAACTGCAGATAAAACCAAAGGAGGCTGCAGACTGAAATGTTCAGTGTCTCAACAGTCAGATCAGTGTGTACACACCTGGGCATCCAGAGGTGGAGGGAGACAAACTTGGTGACTGCTTTAAATAATTTGTCTGGGACAGCAGGTGAGTAGGCAGTAGTGGATGCACAGACCCTACTGTGCAATATAATATGTCCGCCCACTGGAGATGCAAGGGCAGCCTTAACGTGGAGTACAGGGGCCCGGCTGTGGGCAGAAGCCTGAGTGCTGAGACGATTCTGCCCATGGGAGCAGCTGGACTCCAAAGTGCAGTAATTCCCATGCCCTTGTGTTTCCGCAGCCTCGGAGCGATCTGTGTGCCCGTCCCTAGATGAAGCACCCCCCTTCTCTGTGCCCTTCAAACCGTACATGTGGAACAGCCTGGGCGGCTCCGAGCTGAGGCACCTTGTGCAAAGCTACAGGCCCTGCCCAACGCTGGAGGCAAGCTCAGCCCTGGGGCTCTTCTGCGAGCGAGGCTCTGAGCCTGCCCTCTACGGCGCGGAGTGCAGCTCTTCCCTCGGGCTGTATGGTGACTTTGGCTCCCCGGGCCCTGGGCTGTTTGAGCGGCCACCGGCAGCAGCACCTGGACTCTATGCTGAGACACAACCTGGGCTGCAGCAAGAGAAGGGGCCGAGTGGCATCAAAGTCGAGTCAGACCTCTTGTGCCGCCCACTGCTCATCAGCACTGGCTCTTACAAGTGTGTCAAGTGCAGCAAGGTAGGCATCCCTTTCTCCTCCGTTGGTTACGACTCCTCCCCAGCACCTTCTCCCTGGCCAGCCTGACCCCATGTGCTCTCTCCCCTCAGGTATTCTCCACGCCGCACGGCCTTGAGGTACACGTGCGCCGCTCACACAGTGGCACGAGGCCCTTTGCCTGTGACATGTGTGGCAAGACCTTCGGCCATGCAGTCAGCCTGGAGCAGCACAAGGCCGTGCACTCGCAGGTGAGAGAGGGGCAGACTGCCAGAATGAAGGTCCCTGGACTAGGGCAGCTGCTGGCTTTGGCTCTGGGGAGGCCATGAAGGCAGTCGGGAGGGCAGTAGGTGGGCATGTGAACTGAGGACAAGAGAGAACACTGCAGGGCTGCAGTGAGTGGTTGTAGGTGAAAAATATGGTGGCAGGCAGAGGAAAAGGTGGGCAGCTAGTGAGCAAAGGAGCAAATCAGTAAATTAAAGAACACAGGCTTTGTTCCCATTCCCCAGACCTTGCGTGCATCTGTACTAAGCAATGGGCACTTTTGGCACTCCAGGAGTAACAGATAATAAATAATAAATTCTCACTCTCAGAGCAGAAAATTGTAATGCAGGTGTGGAGTGTTTTTAACAGCTAAAGCAATTCACTGTGTTTTCTTTTGATGCAGCTCTCATTCTTTCTACTCTCCACCCACAAAGAAATGAGTCTTCCTTTTTTTGTAGCCATTGTGGCTGTGCAGGGAACATCTGAACGACCAGTGAGGTATAGAGCACAGACTTCACCCATCTTGACACTCTGAGTCACACACCAAAACAGTATGGTAGTTAATTTTGGTAGGAGGACTTGTAACATTTTCCACTTGCTGATATTGTGCCATGTTTCCCCTTCACCCACCCTCCTGACCTGGCAAATCTTCCTTCTTCAGATTGGCTTTTGGAGGTTAGAGTTACAGGAGTGTTTTGTTTTTCTTTTTACCAGCTGTTTTATTTACAATTTTATGGGTGTGCACACAATGAGGGGAAATATCAGCCATTAAATAATAGTGAAAAGAGCAGCACTGCATTTCAGGGAGAGTGCATTAACAATCAGCCTACTAAATGAAGGTGATTGTATGAAAGAAGAGCAGGAAGAGGAAGGTGTGATGGTAGTTAAAGGATGGAAAGAAGAGATATTTATGATAGAAGAAAGTCGTGTAGAGGAGTATGTGATGGAGAGGAGAGAGACAGCAAGGTCCTAATGCATTTATTCTGATTTGTTGAAATAGTAAGCCAAAAAGCTGTTTCCCCCAGATTCTCTAGGTAGCTTTCACTTGAGTTCTAATGGAACTACAAATAAGCAGTTAGTTGTTACCCTGCCAGCACGAGTCAGCCTGTCACAGAGATTTCCAGGAGTGCCAAGCAGATCTCAGCACCTGCTTTCCTGCATACAGTGGAGAGGTGGCCTCTGCAGCTGTTGGACTTCTCAGTGGAGTCATTGTGTCTGGGGCCCCTGTTGAAATGTGCAGGTGGACTCTGCCAGGCTGGTCAGGGCTGCTCCCACCTGGCCATTCCTGCCATCAGGAAGAACTGTTCATTGTAAGGAGTAGTACTGGGAGAAGGTGCATTATCTTTTTTAGCACGTGGTGCTATCATGCCAGTGTTAGCATCTCCACAGGCCACTCCAGCTTTCTGGAGAAGTGGAAGTGCTTGCTAAGGCAGAAGGGCCAACACTGATGTGCTGACAAGCAACTTGTTGCTGGTGGGATCCGTGGTGTCATGTAATGCATGTGTTTGGCCTCCTCTTTCTGCAGGAACGCAGCTTTGATTGTAAGATTTGTGGCAAGAGTTTTAAGAGATCTTCTACTCTGTCCACCCACCTGCTCATCCACTCGGACACCCGGCCCTATCCATGCCAGTACTGTGGGAAGCGGTTCCACCAGAAATCTGATATGAAGAAACACACCTTCATTCACACAGGTCAGCCCTGCAGCTGCTGGTGTTCAGCCCCAACTGTGAGGGCACGTCCCTGATGAGGTCCCTCTGCAGTAGTCCGTTCCTCCTCAGCTGGGATAGTCCATGCACCTCCCTGTGCTCGTCACTGCCCTGCCACCATTCATGCTATCTAAGCTCTACTCATTCAAAGAAGGGTGATTTGAATGTGGCTTCATGAACAGAAGCTGCAAAATAACCCAAATCCTCGCAGTCCAATCAATGTTCCTTTAATAGGCTCCACCACTGTTTATTCAAAGGGCTTTTATGTACAATGATTTGTAGAATGCTACATTCGTGTAGCCTTGATTTACAGCTGAGGTGCCTGCAAAATGACAGGTGAATTTGAATGCAGCATTTCTTTTTGCAGGATCTCCCAATTTACAGTAGGAACAACAGGAGTCTCCTCCTCTAGATCAAACACTAAACTGGAGGGCCTAGGGTCCAACTCTTAGTCTAAATATTTGTTCAGAGATTGTCTGCATTTCCACCCGGACTTTCTGAGAAATGGCAGCAGCTTTGATACAGAATGGAAGGAGAGGTGCAGAGTTCTCAAGTTTCACTGTTAGTAATAAACATGGAAACTAATAAAGTGCAAGTGAATCACGGAAGGAAATTGTTTTTAAAATACCATTCAGTGAGAAGGCAGGTTTATCGGAAATCTTTAAAAGAAAATCTTGTCTTTCAGACCTGTACCATTCACCTAAGTAGAGGGAAATGTATGAAATACAGAAGCGCTTGTAGACATGAAATAACAGCTGTACTGGCCAAACCCAAGGTTCAGATGACCAAAATCCTGTTTCCACATAGTGACCACTAGCAGATATCAAGGGGGAAGCCTAAAAATGGCAAATACGTAGAAAGACAGCATTACATGTAGCGCTGCTTGGTTGTGACTTTTCTAGATGACAAGCAGAGAACAATAAATGTTATGTATAGAGATTTTGCACCAGATATTTGCTGGATGAAAATGAACTCTTTAGGAAGCAACACAAAAGGTATTTCCATAGTAACTTTTTCAAATGAGGCTCAGTTAAGTAGAATTTCAGCCAAATTCTGAGCAGTATTTTGTTGCAAGATCAGAAACCGTGTGCCGGGACTTTGAAATTGATAATATAAAAACAGATCCTTCACTGAATCAGGGATCCCTTTCATACACAACATATGCTTGTGAAGTGAGCCTTTTGCATTAATGTTTCTAAGAATATGATCTTCAAACATGGAGAGAGTTTGTTGCTCTAGCTGAAGTCAGTGGGCTCTGCAGGTGCAGAACTACCCTGAAAATGAGGCTTGGTTTTGTGGTTGGGTTCCCTTTTATCTGTTATTTGATGAACACTATAAAAATACACTGAGATCCTACTCCCATGGAGGCTAGTAGAGTTTTGCCACTGATCTCTCTGTCAGAGAAGTTCCAGAGGCTGGATTTATTCCCATTTATGTGATTTGCCTGCGGGAAAACTTCAAGGCTGACTCAGAGTGACCACTAGTATTTCAGTGCGGGGGATGGACAGAAGAGCAGATCTGTGAATGAAGCCTGGCCTTCAAGGTTCACTTAAGAGCCCTCATGCCTCCCCTGGGGACAGACTCGAGCCCACTGGGTTTGTCTTAACAATCTCCATCTATCTGTCCCTGTGCTGATGCTATAATAATCAATTTCAGACGTTCAGCATGACCTGGGGATCTTTCTAGGAGTTCCTAATGTTTCCAGGACACAAAGCCAGTTTTAATCACACAGAGCCCATGGAGCCAAATGTATTCACAAGTCATGGTGTCCTGAGCACTCCATGCTACAGGCTGCTCCCTGGACTATGCTGGGCCAATGGAGGTGCAGCCACGTCCAGGCCTCCTCAGCTGCACCACAGGCTCAGCTGATGCTTTGGGGCTCCCAAGTGCACGTTTTTTGTAAGAATGGCTTTTTTGTTAATCATGCAGGAATCCTTTTGATTACTTCTAAGGCCTAGTGTGCATTTCTTGTTTGCTTTGGTCCTGTGTAAGCGGCATATTTGCCTCTTTCACACCCTTCCCCTCTCCCGCCTTCTGCTTGCAGGTGAGAAGCCTCACAAGTGCCAGGTGTGTGGAAAAGCCTTTAGTCAGAGCTCCAACCTCATCACCCACAGTCGGAAGCACACGGGCTTCAAGCCCTTTGGCTGTGATCTGTGTGGCAAAGGCTTCCAACGAAAAGTGGATTTACGGAGACACCGGGAGACGCAGCACGGCCTTAAATGAGTCTCGGCTGCAATTCAGAAAGCACCTACAACACTATGAGAACAGACTCGTTGGCTTCCCCGCTGGACCCAAGCCCTGTCCTGAGCAGACACTGGCATTACCTTTCTGACCAGGAGCTCGGAGAGGAATGAAGAGGACAGGGCCATGTGTTGACAACTCAACCTGAAGGACTGTGAAAGCGGAAATTAAAGGCTGGGATTTCTCTTTTTCTCTTCCCCCTCTGTCTCTGAGATAACACTGGAAAATAAGCTTTTTAGATATGAAGCCAGATACTCCAAAGATGGATAAGCTACCAAATATCTAAGCTGGAAAATACTTTTTTCCATGGCCAAGATGAACCCCCTGAAGTTTTCAGTAGCTTGAATCACCTTGCAGGGAAACACGGGGATAACAGTGTTTACTGATAATGACAGTGAGCCATCAGCACATGCTGTAGGGAGTGCGTGTCTCGGTGGAGTTTCAGTCCTGAACGGCTTCACTTTTAGTTTCCTGTCAGGAAAACCTGCAGGATCGGGACTGAACTGTGCAGTTTGACATCTTGCTGGTTTTTAAGCAAAGATACCAGCATGGGCCTGATCCTGCTCTCACTCGTTCTGCTGCAAATCAGGACCTGCATTAACAGTAACACAGCTTTTCAATCCTCCCAGAGTCATCTCTGTGTCTGTGCAGGGCCTGGATGTGTGTATGTGTGTCAGAGGCACGGGAGGTTAATTCTTGCTACATCCACTGGGGAGAAGGAAACTTGTGACAGACAAGTGGAAAAGCCAAAGCACAGAGTTATGTCTTATAACTAGAAACCCACCCAAGAAGTGACCCTGACTGAGGAGGGCAGGAGCACTGGGGAGGCGCAGACCTTCTGTCCAGAACCATTACTGGCTTCTGCACTCTGGGCTTGTTCCATTAACTGGAAAATAGCTACTCAATAGCATAATTTGTATATTTGTTCTTGGTTTTTAATTTTTAAAAGGAAACTCAGCTGAGGTGGGCAGGAATCATAAAAGTATAATTGACTGAATTTGCCTTAAGTGACCCTGCATGTACCTCAGTAAAAAAATACTGTTTTTACTTTGTTGACAGGTTTGTATATGTCCTATTTAGATTTTATGGAGTGTCTTATGTTTATTGGTACATATTTATTGGAACAACGTTTTAAGTTAATAAAATATTGAGGATGGTCCTGAGTGAGTCTTATTGAATGTAACTTCAGCACATTTGTGAATATCAGCCATTACAATGATACACCAGAGTGATGGTCAGGGATACAGCATTTGAGGAGGGAGTGCAGGCACAGCAGAATTTGCACAAGGGAAATGATGGTTAAAGAATACCACTGACATCCTCATTTGTCCAACTCCCACTGACTTCAGTTAAACACTTCTCACTTTTTCACACTGGGGTATACTGTGCTTAGATCTATCACCATAAAAGGGTTTAGAGGGGAAGGAGCAGTTTTAAGTGTCTGCTTTGGAAATGCAGGCTGCCAGAAGTCTCTGCTTAGCCCAGGAAGAACTTGAATGTCCTCCGTGAAGATTAAATGTCTGTCCCTGGGAGTTTGCAGGGACACCTGAGCAGCAGGTGCGTCATTTATACTTAAGCCTGTTGGGACTCAGAATTGCCTTTTGACTGCCTGCCTTGTCTGCAGGGCTTGCTCCATCTGGCAGTTGCAGTCTGTACAAAAGAAGAGTGGGAGGATGGTGGAGGAGTCACTTGTCCTTTTCCCAGTAGAGTACAGCATGGCAGCCTCGGCTTTTCCATAGGCACGTAACCTTGTGTGCCCACACGGATGGATACTCATTTCCACCTTTGTATTTTTATTCTGGATAAAATCGGTGAGCAGAGGCCTCCTCTGCCCTGCTGGGCTGGCTCAGCCCTCAGGGCACCCTGCCTACCCAAGGGAGGTGACACTCCACCTGCTACGGTGCCCCCCAAGTCCCTCTGTGCTTCTCCTTTCTGCCACCCCTGAGAACTTGAGTTGCAGCCCCTTCCCCAAAAGGCTGCTCTCACAGGCTGTGGCTGAAGTGTGTCTGCTGAGGGCTAACCCTACCCAAGGCTAACTCGGGCAGAGGGTGCAGCAGCTGTCCCAGCCCCTGCGGGGGCTGCCAGGCACAGCTCTTCTTATTCCAGCAGGCCCCGGGTGGGCTCGCTTACCAGCACTCACCTTAAAACGACAACAGCAACGTGTGCCTGCACTTCAGAGCATTGCACCTTCAGAGGACAACTAATGTGCTTTGAGCTTGGTGCTGGGGTTGGGTGGCTGGTGGAGGCAGCTGCTTGCGGGGCAGGACGCAGCCTGTGTGACAACACTCTTCTTCAAGGGAAGAAACTCAGCAGGTGTTTTTGTTGCTTTAAGCATTTTTTCCCCCAGAGTGTCTTGCAGGTTGCTGGTATACCTCAGGGCACTAGTGGTGAGCTGTTGCTTGGGCCCAAACTCCTTTGAAATGGCCATGAGAGGTTGCATGGGAGGGCGCTCCTCACCTCACCAGGCCTGCTTGCATCAAGTACCAGCTCAGCTGCTGATTTGGGTGAAACGCAGCTACCTCTGGGGAAAAAGGCTCGGCTTTAAGATGGGGAATTTGAAATTAACAGAAGGAAAAGAAGATCCACCTGGGAGAATCAGAACAGGCTACTGAGAGGCCACGGTGCAAGTCTGAAGATTGGAAATATCTCTCTCAATGTTATTACTGCATGACATTAAAAATGCATTATGCATATTACATGACTCATTATTCATGAAGCAGGTTCCACACCTTTTGTCTGCCAGAGTAACAGTAGAAAGGGTAAGGAGAAACGCTGGAGCACACCTTTGTTACTTTCTGTAAATTTTTAATGACACCTCTAGCTAACCAGTTGGTGAAGCTCAGTTCCTGCATAAAAGTGGAAAGGCAGAGCTATCTACAGGACAACTAAGCCTTTCAGAAGCTAATTTGAGCTTGTGTTCATCCACACCAACGATGATTAAATTACCTATCAAGTGTGCAGAGCTATCAGGATTCAGGGCATTGAAAAACAAGGTGAATTTATCCGATTGATTTAAAAGACATGGGTGGAACAAGTGGGTTAAAGAAAGTATTTTCCTTATAGATATTTTAGAAGTACTTCTCCTGGCAAGCTAATGAACTTGTTACTTTGCCTTCAAAAGTTGCTTCACCTGCACAGAAAACAAATCTATTAGTTGGAATCAAAATGCTTTATCCAAATCAGTTAGCAGGCTGAATTAATTCATGAGGCAGAAACAAAGCCACTTATTAGGTTCCATCCTTATGCTGAGCAGAGATGCTTAAAATTAAAATATGCAAACTTCATCTGTGTTTTCTATATGGTCAGTTTCCAGAAGCTGATGATAGTAACATTCAGATTGGATATTGCAACACAAGGGAGAGAGCAGCTCTTCTGGGTCTTGCTCCTTCCTCAAGCAAAACTTTTGTTGCAGTTGTTGAGGGTAGGGAGGAAGAGGTTTCTAGAATAAGTTCTGGGTGACAGATTGCAAGACTCATGCAACTGTATGTGCAAGCTGTGCTGCTGTTGCACATTGACAAAGGAGTGCTCCTCAAGTCTCTGCATTTTCCTTCCTTAAGGGAGAAAACCCAAACAGGTCAGTTGTGGCAAATTCACCTCCATCATAACCCTGGTTCACATCAGGAATGGATTTTGCCTTTATTTACAATTTGGGTCTTAGTCTAAATGTAATAGTGAAATATAGCTCAGCATACAGCCCTTTGAGGGAATTCTGATTCAGAAAAGCACTGAAATATGCATGTAAGTCAATGAAGTGCTTCTCTAGCAGGGACCTTATAAGATGCCTGCTCAGAGTTAAAATTTCAGAGATTTTCCCTGCTGAATCCTAGACCCCACTCAATTGCCAGGCTACATCCTGTCTGTGTTTTCACCTGCAGTGGAAGTGGCTTCTGAGAATGACAAAGGTAATTAAAAAAAAAAAAAAGAAATTGTCCATAGGATAGTGGTAGTTGCCATTATTTTTTCCTCTGTGTAATAAAGCAGTCTAAGGAGATTTAAGGCATGTAACTGTCACACGTTGTAAGGCATGTAAAGTGTTTGAACCAGATTTGAAAAGATATTTGTGCATCTAAAGTTGCAGACATGTCTGAATATGTATTGGGGGTAGGTATCTAGCTGTGTCTTTGACTTCCCTACTGGGGCAAGAAAAAAAAAAATCAACAAAAAACCCAACACATGAGCCTAAGAAAATTTCCTGAGTCTTTATCACTCTGGTTTATAAAACAATATATGGATTATAAATAGAGGGAGCACATAAACCTGGAAGAAAATGTTTCAAATATTATAAAAATGCTGGCCACACCTTGTTAGAATAATGTTGCCTAATGGATTAACCTAGACCATGTGATAAATCTTTCAAATAAGATGAAAGCAAACCACTTTTCTGTGCTTGTTCCAACATGCTTCTTCTCATCTGGATTTTTTTTTTTTAGTAGACATCAGATGACAGAAGAACACTGAGTAAGACAAACCTAGAAAGAAAATATTGTGATAGCTAATTAAATTATTTCCTTCTTTTAATACCATCCAGCTGATTTTCTAACATGTGTGGTTTCTCAGCCAGCCGGCTACTACCATGCATGGGGCACATCCACCCCCAGCTTGCCAAGGCACTGGCAGCAGTTGCTATGGCAATGTTGGACTCCACTGCCCAAGCAGCCCAGAAGGCACCTCAACTTCAGGATGGTCTCGCCAACTCCTTCCTTGATGTAAAGGATGGAGGTGGCTGCTCTGCTAAGGGTACTGGCAGGAGCACAGTAGAGCATGTGTTTAAAATGGCCAATATATTCCATTGGCTTAGTTACTGTAATGTAGCCAGCTGGTATTAAAGGTAAATTGTAATCCTCCGAGGTGACAGTTTAGTATGATATATTACTTAGGGTTTACACTTTTTTTTTTCCTATGAATAACATTCCCAAAACTCACTGACAGACTTACTGGGTGAGTTCAAAGCAGGACAAAAAGGTATTGGTGTAAGAGACAGGAAGCTGAACTCCTGGGGTTCAAAAGAATACACTTGTCTGACAAAAAAAAAGGCAAAATAGATGTTTCTAGTGTTTCATATAGGAAAGTTTAAGTATTGCAGTGAAGAGCCACAACAAATTAATTATATTTCATTATGTGATCAGCTAGAAAAGATTAGATGTTTACTTGGTCTAAATTGCTTAAAGTGTCAGCTTCTAGCAATTAATTTACCCTGATTTAAGTCAAGGGATCTTATGTAATACGTTAAACCTGCAAAATCCCCAGTTTCACAAACAGTCAGCTCTGCCTCTACTGTTGCCTTCTGCCTCCTTGAAACACAGCAGCATGGATAGATGGGCAGCAGGGCAAGACCAGCTTCCAAAAAGGAAACAGTTGAAAAATGGTTTCGATCCTCTTTATGCATCTGTTTCAAGTCTTCGAGCTGCTGCAGGAGCAACGGTTGTGGGTGTAGACATCCCTTATGCTGCAAACCTGGCAGCTGGGTGGCTTGTACCCGCTGGACCAGGATGCTCTTGCTTGCACTGAGTAAGAGCGGGTATGAGTCAGGGCTCCAGCACACTGCGTTTCGAGAGCCCAGAGCTGGGTCTTCCTGTGTGCTTGTGCCGGGCTCAGTGCTGCAGGGGCCTGACCTTTGCTGAGCTCTGCCACACGCTCTGGGTGTCTGCTGCCAGTCGGTTTTGGAATTATGTGTGTTTTCAGTACCTTCGATTAACATGAATGGCGATCGAGAAGAGTCTCCTTCCTGTGCGATATTTCCACCACAGCTGAGGCGTTTTGCTCATGAGCTCCACTGCCCGGGGACCTGGGTAGCCGCTCTCCCTCCCTGCCTCTTGGGAAGCTGGGCCTGGCTTTGGCAGAGCTCGCTACCGTTGTTTCCTACAGGTGTTTGGCAATCTCTGAACTGATTTCTGTGGCCAGTTGAAGTGGCAAGGCCGTTTGCCAGCTCTCCTTTCATCCTGGGTATGGGGGTGGCGATGTTCCAGTGGGCACTTCTGTCCCGGTTTCCCCACCCCAAGTTGCGACACAGACCCTTGCAGGGATGGAAAAGAAATAGTTGCATTTATGGGAGAAAGGGGTTTTATTCAAGTGGAGTGAGCTCTGTCCTCTCCTACCTTTCCCTAAATTCTAAGTACCTCTGCCTGAAACCTTTCATGTTGCTCACAGTGGCACTCCAGCCAGATGTGGGACCAATGAAGGAGCATGTGCCTGCTTAAGTGTGAAGTGCCTGAAACTCCTAGGCACCAAATGATTTCAGAGGGGGAGATGTTTGACTGTTACTTCTCTCTTTTGAGACTGCTGTGGTTTAGTTTTAACTGTAGCTCTTTCCACTTGCCATTTGGATGTCCGTTTTTTTCGTCTGCATGTTTGGTTGCTGAAATCTCATGTTTGAGCAATTTTTTTCTGTGGGCCTCTGCATGATGGAGAATAGCATGCTGCTACAGTCTTGTACTGATGCTCTGTCAAGGTTAAGGCTCTCATTCTCTTTGCTGGCATTTTAGATGTTAGTAGTGGCCAGAGAGCCAAGGAGCTCTCTGCAAAATGCAGGCATAAGGAGATATATTTCTCAACCCAGAAGGTGTCTAGAAGTGTAGAAGCCAAGAAATCATGGCCCTTGCTTTCTACCCAAAAAGCTGCTTTGTCTCTTTCCCATAGCTGGGCTGGGAGTGTTGCTGTGCCTGTTCTTGACTGCCACGGTGCTGAGCATTTTCCTTTAGCCTCCCTGCTGTGAGTGAAGAGGGTCAGGTCTGTGTAGGAGCTGGAGGCAGATGCCTTGGCTAAGAGCTGGCTCCTGCATGTGAGCTCCCAGCCAGGCCAGTCAGTGCATGGCAGGGACAGACATGACCCTGCTCCTGACCTGCCCCACATCTGGCCTGTGTTTTAGGTGTGCTATTTCCTGTTATTTCTGTCCCTTTATTCCAAAGGGGTGCTCTTCTATTTCTCGTGAATAAAGGCTGGTGAGTAAAATCAGGTATATAGGCTAAAGGACCTAAATTATCCCTTTAGCACAGCCCGCAGTAGCCAGAGGACATGGCATAATCTCTGATTGCATTGACACTGCAGCTGCCCCAGTGTTGCTTCTGGGAGGTTTCATGTTCTTCTTCACAGGATAACAAAGTAATTTGTCAACTTAAACAAGTGTGAAATGGGTCTAATTCCTCATCTGGCAATCAAAGTTTCTTTTTATTAGCTCTGTACAAAGCCATCTTCGTGTGACTGAGAACCTGACTTAACAGCTTTATATGATGCCCTGAGGAATGAAATCCACTTCTGTCGGACAAAACCAAATTAAAATGTCCCTTTGTGTAGTGCCTGCTCAGGCCAGAGGAGCAGAGGTAGTAGGGGCCATGCTGTCAGTATGAGAAAACTGTGGGCCAGGGGAGATCACGTTTAACTCTGTCTGTCCACAGCATACAGACACCTGCTCGGGCCTCCATGCATGTCTGCAGTCCTATTAACTTGAAAGAGAAATTTCAAATGGAGTAATTGCACATCTTGCTAACAGTGGTGCTCAGTTGTATGTTGTAACAGTGATTAACAAAGATGTGGAGGAAACGCCACCACAAGACTTGAGAGAGAATGTGTGTGCAGCAAGTGCCTCTGGCATGTCCAGGCTCTGGGCAGCTGTAGCCAGAAAGGTCAGGCTAAGGATTTGTGATGTGGTGCTGAAGCAATCTGATTCCTCAGGAATCAGTCCCACGGGAATGCCTCAGACACCTTGAGGGGGAAATATGGCCTATTTATGACTTGGGAGATGGAGTACTCAAATACATGCTGAGATCCTGAGGAATGAAAACCTAGGCTGAACTCTCTCGGAGACACACAGCTAAGAGCATGCTGGACTGGTGATAGTTACACAGGGAGGGGGGAGTGCACAACGTTGCTGTTGGGGATGACGGTTCAGAAACCTCCAGCTATGAGGTGTCGTTACCGACACCCGATCCCCGGGATCTCTGCCACCCAACCTCTGCCGTTGGGTACCATCAGCACACACAGGCTTCAATGTGAATGATGCTGCAAATGGCGTTCAGTGCGCAGCTGCAATGGATTATATAGCACAAGTCACACCCACAGTTCCCCTCGTGGGCGGTCTGAGCTTTCTGTTACATCGCGAGATCTTCCGCACGCCGATCCCTGCTTAGGGTGGGCTCTGCTCACCACTACAATGAGGCGTATTGACTGTAACACACCTGAAGGGTTTCCTTGGCTGGGGGAAAACGCAAAGTGGCCTTTCCGGATTTTCAGCTGCATTAGGAGGCTTTGCATGCTGCTGTGACTGTGAACTTGACTACCCTACCACGAATACAGAAAGGTGTCTTTCTAGGGGCTCCTCTAAAATCACCCGAGTTCCTGAACCCATGGTATATTACTGTAAAGTGTCTTGGCCTCTAGTAGTGAACTTGTCACACATGAGAATATTTTCAAGGAAATATATGGCCAAAGTTTTAATCTCCTTTCTAGTGCTGGTTTAACTGATCATCATGTTGAAACCAGTCTGTAACTCCCCTTTTGTGGTGTGTGGTGTTCCTGCAGCTCCCAAGTGTTATCAGATCGATTTCAACGCAAGCTTAGTGTCTGGGTAAAGTTTTCAGGTTTACTTTCCTGCAGGGATTCACAGTGAGCCTGTAGGTAAGCTGTCTGGAGGGATGGGTTGGCAGCTGTGCTGGTCCTTCATGACCAGGAAAGCTCCAACACCCCTGAATTTCAGGTGGGGTTGGGAGGCAGTCCGTTAGAGGTAGGTGTACGTGTGGATCAGTGTGTGGCTTGCTCACTTTTGTTCCTCTGGGCAATATCTGTTGACTGTTCAGAGGGCATGAAAGCCCCAGGTGTCAGGTGTTGTATATCTGATGAAGAGATCCACTTGTGGAAAACCTCAGCAAAATATTACCCTTGTACTTCTTAAGTGCTGCCTGGTATATGTAACAGACTCAAACAGGATTATTTGAAGAGAGGTGGTCAAAGAGAACTGCTATGACTGTGTAGTCCAAAAGTTCCAAATAATAATTCTCTTTTGTACAAACTTATATCCATTGAGTTTGGTCCTAAGTTGTCCAGAAAATACGTATTTAGCTAGGAATTTACCTGTGAATAGACTGAACACAATTCTATGCTTTTTCTTTCTTTCCTTCTATGCTTATTTGGTAAATATAGAAAATAACTTCTTTTCACACTACTGTTCCTTTTGAAAGACCCCCAAAATTAATGTCCATCAACTCCCAAAATGAAACTGTTGGACAGAAGGAATATCCGTAGGTTACTGAATGACAGTGGTTTTGCTCTAGTTCCAGCGTTGCTTTCCCTCCCTCCCCTGGCTGTCATAATGCAAGCTCTGCAAGCAGCAAAGCCCCACCTGACTGATGATTTTTAGCAGGAGAAAGTGGACACACATCTGGAGTTGACATTCAGGGCAGGCATGGACTTAGGAACTCAAAGCTGAAGCAACTTAAACCATTCATACTACCTCTCTGTTGATGTCAACTTTCTCACAAAAGCTTAGGTATGTGCCTTTTATCAGAACTCTTTCTAATTAACTGGGACAAGAGAAATAGGAGAGGAAGGATCAGTTCCCTTCCCTTGGTACAATGTCATCATTTCCAAAAGTTCTGTCAGTGAAAGAGTGCTGAAGTTCTTGTGAAAAGCAGGCCCAGCATTAGATGACACGTTCTTTGGAGGATGTGTCCTGAAGTGATAAGCTCAGTGATTTCTTCTTCATCTGACAGGCCTTTTTGTGTCTCTTCAGGGCAGGAATATATGGTTTTGTTAATGTATTCACCAGTGATCCTCAGCCCTTCAGCTATCATGTGGGTGAGTTGCAGATGCAGGAAAGCACGGGCGTGCATGCAGTTTTACTGTGCATCGCAGCACTTACAGCTGCCCATCTTCCTGTGGTTAAAACCTTCATGCACACTCCTGGGATCTGAGCACAATGTGAACAACCTTGCAAAGTAAACACATCCACCTCGAATTTTTATTTTCCCAAATCACTCCTTTAGCTAATGTTTCAAAGTTATATACGCACCACATCTGGTGCAAACCAAATATTTTCAATCTGTTGGATCCGAGTCAATATTTGCTCAAGGTATTACAAAGACAGTCGTGAAGTTCTGACTAAAGGGAAAAGTGCCCTTGTTGAGGATTGGTCTTGGGCTTGTACGCAAGCAAAAGGACGCAGAGCTTTGCAATAGGGTGTCTCTGACCCCACCAGTCCCCCAGTGCTGGTGCTAGTGACAGATGACCACCTTGATGACTGGGCCCTGTGCACTTGTGCAGATGGGGCCTGACTCATTGCTGGTGCTGCTGGGGGACTGGCACTGCTCGTGCACCTTCTCTGCCCTGCTGGGCATTCCCCTGGGGCAGCCAGACATGGTGGTGATGTTTGCAGCAGAGGGTTCCTCGCTGGAGTGAAGGCAGTGAATAAATCAGTGCATTCTGCCATGCTGGTTGTGTTCCTGTATGAGATTTTTGCACCAAACTGTTTATTTTGTGTGACTTGTGGGTGCTGGTGCCACTGCAGTCTCTTCATAGGCTTCCTTCTGACAGACGTGCTGTACTTGCTGTTGTGTTTGTGGAAGCTGGCGTGATTCAGAGCTGAATCAGTCCTAGAAATGGTACTAAAATCTGCCTTGCCTTTTGGTCAATTAAGACTTGCTTGGGTAAACAAAGGTCAAATCTTTAGTTTCTTTTTTGGTATTTACATAGTTCTGTATATAGGCAAACTCCCATTGCCCCAAGAGCATTTAGGAGCTGACTCACATGTGACAGATTTGTCTTACTCTAACTGAAATCAAAGAGCAAGAACCTGACTGTAGGATGACCTACATCTAATCTCTGTTATTTAGGGTAAATCTGAGTGGTTGTGCTCTAAACTGAACTGAACCTGTTTGTAGTTCTGTAACCCAGTCAACAGTAAGTGGACTGCATCTACCAGACATAGCAGGTCTCACTGGTGCTGGCAGAGTGCTTCTGCAGTCCAAACTCAGCAACCCTCAGCCCTACTGGAGGAAAACGGTTGTTTCCTGGTCACTGCTGACCATTGGAAATGCCAGGTCAGTAGGCATTACTCTCATATCCAGCACTTCCACTGCAGTTCTGCATGGCTCAGCACATTTTGGCTTTGTGCTTATGGCATCATCTGTTCTTCACCCTGCTCTTCCTCGAGGCCAGGAACTGACATAACACTAAGGACTACTCTTAAAAATTCCTGGAGAAAGAACTCATGCTCAGCAGTTGCACACCAGATTGTGGTCAGCCTGAGATTCATTGCACTAAACTAGAAATGGTCTGTCCAACGCTATCAGAAAACAATTAATCCTCAGAAACCAGGGCGAAGGATGAATTCATTCCTGGTCAGAAACTGACCTTAGAGAAGAAAGGAGGCTACTGTGTGACAGGAGCTCCCTTGCAGTGGGATTACAGCCTGCCTAAGTGCTCTGCCATTTGGAGTGCAGGTTGGTCCAAATAGCAGAATACACACAGCATGGTTTTATGAGTCCTCTCCTCTTTTGTAGCAGATATTTATTGCAAATGCCTTTTTTCAATTTTTTTTATTTTTTTTTATTTTTTTTTTGCATTTAAAAAGCAGAATTGTTCAGCCTGTTTGGTTTTTTTTTTTTTCTTGTGGGTGACTTAGCAGTCATTACATGCTAAGGGAAGTTATTCCTGGTGATTGCTGTATATTATGGCCATAGGAAACACCATGTATTTTAAAGTTGCCTAACAGTTTGTGTTAGGGTCCCTGTTTCCATTTGCCTGTAACTGTCAGACTAACAAAGTAGGTTGAACTCTCTTATGTAAGTGCTTGAACTTCTGTGTTGCTGTTTGCTTGGGTTACAGGCAGTCACTGTGGTTCAGTAATCTCTGAGAATGAGGTCTTGGGGAAATGTCACTCTGGCTCTGTGCCTGTCTTCATGAAGCTGCAGTTCCCTCTCGTGGCATGTTGGGTGGGATGTTTGGATCAAGGCTGTAGTAAAGATCTTGCATTTAGTATCAGAGTTCTACCTTTGTCCCACCTGCAAGACCTACTGCAAGCTGTGATCCCACAATTTATACAGGTTTGGTGGAGATGTGCAAGGTCTCTGCAGTTAGATTTCTTTAAGATGGTCCTTGCATCCAGGAGGCAGAGGTAAAAGCAGGCAGGCTACCTCCAGGGTTCCCCTCCTCCTCCCATGTCCTCAGGACACAAAGTGCCAGGTTGTGAAGGGTGGGACAGACCATCTAATACAGGTGGAGGACTTCTGGAACATAGGGGAGCAAGGGCAAGTTAAAACTAGGAGTCTCTGAAATCTGGGACAAGGACTCTGGAACTGGAAATGAGTGGGGACAGGATGTGTGTGTGACTGAGGGAGCTGAAGCTTGGAAGCTACAGTCACACTGTAAAAAGAGTCTCACTGCCACACAACAGCTTTTCTACTAATGGGTTTTGGGGTTCCCGCTAAATCAAAACTCAGCCAGCACTAAATAAATGAACATGCAAAGGCAGGTGTTGTGGAATTGCCAACATGTCAGTGCTGCTTCTGCACATCCATCAGTATACGAGCTCTGACTGCAGGACCACAGGCTGCTCTTTATCCAGTGGATACACTCCAGGCTGACCTGCTTTGAGAGGGCTAGAGACTGGGCAATAAAGAAGGTGGGTTTCTGTATGATCCCTGTCTTGTTGGCTGCAAAGGCTGATGGATATGTAAGAGAGAAAGGCAGAAAACTTTACAGGGTACAAATTCCTTCATGCATGCAGCGGAAAGCTTAACTAGCAACGATGCTGCTCATGAGCAGTGCCAAGCCATGGAGGCAGCTGGTGTGATGTAGAGCCTGGCCCAACTGGGTTTGGAGGGGCTGTGTAGTTTGCTAGTCTGGTTGGACTTCTGCTCTGTCAGAGTGTGACTGTGACACTGCTGTGGGTGGTGTGTGCTCTGTGCCCCCAGCTTTGGAAACGAAGACTATCCCTAAGAACTAAATATGTGACACTCATTTGTGAGCATTG
This sequence comes from Merops nubicus, assembly GCF_000691845.1. Classification (NCBI taxonomy): domain Eukaryota; kingdom Metazoa; phylum Chordata; class Aves; order Coraciiformes; family Meropidae; genus Merops; species Merops nubicus. The sequence continues at coordinate 22,507 of NW_008605513.1, forward strand.
AGCAAGGACAAGAAAACCTGCAGTGAAATGTGGTGGAAGCCATTTCAGAAGACAACATTTGACCCCTAAGCACATTATGATGGAGGATGTATGCCTTTTGGTGGGAAAATTGTCCGGTTGAAGGATGTCTGTTTTAGGTGTTAGAAGTGAATTATTGCACTAGTCCAGCTAGAACAGTAAAATTCTGACTAAGAAGTGGTGGAAACACCTACAGATAATGGTGTTTCCATGATGGCAATAACTCTGAAGATGTTGTGCTGTATCTACATGTACTGCAGAAATAATAGATATGCAGCAGCAATAAATGAGCTAAATGCATAATTAGGGATCTGTAGAACTGAGTGTTTCAGAAAGAATACTGCTTTCTAGAAGTAAGCATCTCGAAACTAATATCTAAATCTAAAGAGAGAAGTGATTTCTGAGTGCAGTCATGAATTATGCTGTTGTGAGCAAGGCGTCACGCCCTGCCTCAGGTTGTTTCATTCTTAAAGGCATGCTTTGCACAAACTAACACAGAGGTCACACCAGTTAAAAAATAAAAGAAATCCTAACGCACTAAATGATTATCTTCATGTAGGACCTCATCACAACAGCACACATTGTTAGAAGCATCATTCTGTTAGTCCATTAGACGCTTGAGGACATTTTCTTATACCTGCACTCACAATTGCACCTACTTGTGTTTTCAGGAAGCATAAAGTAATGGTCAGATTGAGTGCTTTCTTGCCTATGGCTATTTTACTGGAAATCCTGGTAATGAAGACCTCAGAATAAGCATTTGTGTCAAAAAAGCATGTTTTCAGTGCTTCCACCCTGAAAAAGGATGAAGTAAGGATCTCTGTTTCTCTTCTATTATTGATTATTTTATTGTAGTTCTCACTAGAGGATACAGGACTAAGCTATTCGGTCTCAAAATGTCAAACCTTAACCTTTGTACAAACTCTCTGAAGTTCAGTAAGCCATGTGAAAATGGGCCACTGTGATTGAATAACGTTAATGTGGAAATAGTTAACTCCCACACAGTACTGCATTACACCACCTGCAACATGGACTGGCCCTGCAAAGGTTTCACTGGTCTATGACACTGGTGCTGATTTTGTGGTTGTTCTCCTATTTGTAATTACAACTGTACTTAAAGAAACGTGTACAGAGATAAGCGGTATATAACACTGATACGTAGATGCAGATGCTAAAAACATAATTATGCTTTTGTGCTGAGCATTTATTTGTCCAGGCTGACTTCATACCCTAGTATTCATCACTGCTTTACAAGGCAGATTCTCATCCCACCACAGGAGCCTGCTTTCTTTTCTCCCAGGTGTGGGTCTAGTGGGAGGTGTCCCTGCTTATGGCAGGGGAGTTGGAACTAGATGATCTTTAAGGTCCCTTTCAACCCAAACCATTCTGATTCTCTGATCTGGTTGTACAGTGACCATGTCATTCAGATCAGTCTGTAACACTGACCTACCCTGCATATCACCCTGTGGCTCTACACACTCTCATGTTCTGTCAATTGTAGTTACACATTTCTAGCATCGCAACTTCTTCCCTGCACTCCTTTCTCCTCCTCACTCTGAGCTCATTTGGTGCTCCCTCCTTATCTACCACACTCCTGTTGTCAGCCTCCTTCTCTTCCCTTGCCATCCCCCTATTCCCTAAACCTCTGCTGATGTTCTGATGTTCTCTCTCCTCTTACACTTGTGCTGCTGAAGTTTCCACACATCAGCACCTGGAGCTGGCACTTCCTTATCCCTCTGAACAAGTGGTAGCCAGGGGCTCTAAACTGTTAACTTCAGCAAAAGCTGTTGGTCATCTGTCACACACTGTATGTACATTGCCTGTTGTGCTGATGTAATTCACTAAATAAAAAATGTCTCCACAGTGATGGTCTGAATTTAAAAAAATACAAATAAACCCCCAACAACCCCCACCCCCCCCAACAACCCACCTACTGAGAAGCTTTTTCACCAAGAACTAATACCTACTATTTTTGCTCACAGTCAGCCCCATTTAGTACTGGATTCTGCTCTGAGATTCATCAGCAAGCTGGTTTTCATGACATGTAATGTGTGCACTCTTTTTTTTTTTTTTTTTCTTTCCCCAACAGAAGGGTCTCTTTTTAATAAGTATGCTTCATAGAAGAAACTCAAGATTTGCAGTCTGACTGTTTGTAAGAACACCTTCCACCCACCCCCACCCCACATGCATCTATTTCTTCCCTTGTGCTCCCAAATTAACTCAGAACTACTGTTGAACTACTTGACCTAGCCTTCTTCATCTTTTACTACTAGAAACATACTGAAGATCATTTCTGCTTTCAAACATACTCCAGTTTTGCAAGAGTCTTAAAAACTAACATTAGTTGGTGTAGTCCCTCCACAGTGTCACAGGTAAGGATAACATCTTCCTGTTTCTTTCTCATATAGCTTTGAATAGTCCACTGTCCCAGAGTGGCCATATTATCTCCTCTGAGTAGAGTTTAAAGCCCCTAAGCTAAACCAGCTGCAATGAGCAGTCATGAGCAGCACTGGGCCAGAGGATCTCAAACTCTTTGTCCCTACAGTACTCCTGTCCTGTGCTCTCCAAACATCTCCTGTGCAGCTCTGCCCCAACCACTGGCTGCTCAAATCTGTGGCCTCATCTAGTCTTCTTCAATGGGCAGAAATGTTATAAATAGTCGAGAAGATACACAAAGTGGCCCAGATTCCTCAAAGACCTCAGCATTTACAACTGAGGCCAAATTTATATTATCAGTGACATCAAGGCAAAGCAAGTGACACAGAAAAATACGTTCAATGAACTTTTCATTTTCTTTCAGCTCTGGGTAGAGTTAGGCAAAGGAGTAAGGGAGGTAGTACAGTACGTATCACCAAGAAAAAAGCAAACATATTTTGAATTTCAAATGTGTGTTCTACGAGAAAGGGAAGTTCCTTTGCAAAATGCTAGGCTGCCTGCTATCAGTTTTGGTGGAAGCCATGTTAGTCCCCACACCATGAATGCAGGTAACAGGAGCTGAGAGTCTGTTTCTGGCTCTGTCCGACATAGCCCACGTGCCTGGATGAGTCACTCCCCTTTCACTTTTCTTCAAAAAGGAGTTACCCATCTTTGCAAAATGCTTTGAAATTGATGATGAAACTGCTAATTGATAATCCTCTTAAAAGAGTCCTCAAATGGTAAAGACCTCACCTCAATACATGTAAATGTGCCATCAGAAGACCATTAGCTTTGTCAAAAAAGTTAGCAACTAAAAATAAGAACAATCCTGTATAAGCACTGATCAGTTTGATCCATCTTCAGTGGCAAATTCGTAATCTTGGTCAAAGTGCTGAAACCAGCCAATTTCTTAAAACAATTACTTAGAAGTGGCAATGTGTCTCTTCTTTCAGCCATAAAAACTCCCATAAATCTCTCTTCCATTATGAAAGATAATGGCTCTTGATAGGTAACAGCCTAGAGATACAGCGGCTGTTATTTGGGAATTCCTATATAGCAAGAAATTCTGAACAAAGCTGTTACTGCTCCTCATCACATACATTTTAAAAACAAATACTGCACTTCTACTAAGGAAAAATACATTTGAGCGTTCACATAGTTTAACCTACAACAGACAATTTGGGAAGATAAGTGAAAACGTAAATTTTCACAAACAAAAAATTAATCATGTATGTAAGGTGTGTTAAAATGGCTGGATAGCAGTTGATCATAATGAAATGTAACCCATCTTAAAATGTGAAGTGATTTTATACTCAGTTTTATTTCTCTTTTTCCCTCCCATTTTCTGTGTGTTTAAAAATGTTGAAGTGAAACACCCTCACAATTTGGACACTTTTTCAAGTTGAGAAATTAATCAAAACCAACCTTTTCCTGCAGAGGTTTCATTTTCAACCAAGTAGGCCTTTTCTGATTAAAGAAGCTGCATAAAAATTCTTAATCATCTCTGCACAGGAGCACTGCTGTAGCTGTTGGGTGATTCATATTTGTTTTAGAGACAAGTTTCATAATAATCTATAGATGCTGTTGCAAGAATCATTATATGAGTATTTTTGTCTATCCAGCAAGAGCCATGTGGCCCCAGGGCAGTGTCCTGCCACCTCTAGACAGGCCACCTGTGTAAATGGGCACCTAACCAAATACAAGCAGGAGCCTCTTTGAAGGAGTGAGGGAGAGATGGCCCATTTGCCATCCTGTGCCAAGAAAATGAGCCCTGCCACAGGCTCCCTGCAGTAGCCTGGTGTGTGGACAGGAGGCAAGAGGTGGCCCTTGCTGGGCAGTGCTGTCCCTTCCTCCTTCCCTTGTGGGGTGCAGGGAGCCAGTGTGAGGGGTGGGCAGCTCGGGGGGCTCCTGCACTGTTGGGTGGAATCTTTACAGGGAGTGGGCAGGAGGATGAGTGGCAGCTGTTTGAAGTAGTGAAAGGGTAAAGTGGAAAGGAATGGCCAGGCATGGGGATGAGAAGTACAGGGAAGACTTGGAAGAAGAGGGAAGAGATAGGAACAGAGTAGAGAAATGAAATGGGGTGGGGTGTCTGTAACTCTAGTGGCTGTGATAGCTAGTTGTGAACTTTTAGTAAAAGGTTTTCTATAGCACTACTTATGAAAAAACTTGATGGAGTATTATCTACGAAATACTGAATTCAGTATTTTTAAAAGCCTGCGGCTCTCAGAAATTGTACTTGGCTAGCTCTTAGGCTGTAAGAGCAGATACTCTTGGGCTAACCTGCAAGGAACTTCCTTCCTCCATTTGTAAAGGAAATAAGGATGTGAAGATAGGAATCTATGCTGTTGTGCATCCTCCCTCCTGGCAACACATAAGCTTCTTAGTACTGGTGACTTTATCAGCTTTGCTTCCGGCATCATCTCTCTTGTATTCAAGATTATCAGATAGAGATGAACTAGGAAAAAAGAAATCCAGCTTTTGACTCAAACCCTTAAAATATAAATGATGTAACCCACTATCTAGCATTACTCTTACACAGATCTTTACAGAAGATCATCAGACAATTACCAAAACTGGAGGTCACTGTTTTACCTTTGAATCACCAGATGAAAAAAAGGATATTTCCTTCAGCAAAACCTGCCGCGTGGCATTATCTTACAGTTGCATATTGACAGAGAGCCTTCAAGGCAGCTCAATGCATGTTTGTTGCAATGCTTTTAAAATTAAAACTTCTTTTTTTAAAAATGCTATGATAAATTTAGAACTGTAGAGATAAGGGGACAGCATGCTGCAAAGTGTGAAGAATGCTTCACCGTTTTCCAGTGCTTGACAGAAACCACTTAGCTCGTTTCTTACCTAGCTGGTTTTACAGTTTTTTAGCATGAAAATGGCTCCTACTACTTCTACTCCCTCTGCATGTCATTCTTTGCAAGACAGTATCGTAAGACCTTTTGGATAACCCATAGCATTAATGCCAAGCCAAATTATAAGTATTTGGCACCTTACTACTAGAGAACTGTGGGCCAAATCTTGTCCCACAGCATCTCCTGCAGTGGGAGGAAGGATGGCTTGTGGAAAGAGCTGTGGGTCCTGCAACAGCCTGTCCGTAAGACTTGGACAAATCACTTCACTCCCCTGTGCCCAAACAGCCTTCTGTAACACAGGGACCTGCTACAGCAGACCTGTAGCTGTGGCCCTGCTTGCTCAGGACAGGAGCTTTGCTCGGCTCCTGTCCAGCTCTCCGGCACGCTCTCAGCAAGCAGCACATGGGGGCTCAGATGCAGAGAGGCTCTGTGGTGCAGCAAACCACACGCCCCCAGCGAACGGGGCTTGCTTCAGCTAGTGCTAACTCAACGAGCACAGGAACACCCATGTGGCTTTTTGGCGAACAAGGAGACCCTACTTGGTCTCACAGCAAGGCTCCAGGTTAGCTCAAAGAGAGATAAAACTCCTCTTAACAAGAAAATATAGAGCACTGTTTAGATTAATCTCTTCTTTCCAAGAGCAGCCTCTGCTTATACAGTAAGGGAGCATAAAAACTAAAAGCATCTAACGGTATTTGCATAAGAAACAATGCCTGCACTGTTTTGAAAGCATTTCAGATTCTTTGGAAACAATTTGTGTGATTTCTTCTGTTTTTCAAGTGTGATTCTGTTTTTCTTCAGCACTGCTTGCTGCTTGGGGTATGTGGTTTGACACTGAAGCCTGTCAGTTTAGTATTTTGAGATTGTGAGTTTTTTGAAGAGGGCGCATTTGTGGTTATAGACGAAAAACAAGAAGCATCAGATGTTCAGTGCACAGAAAAGCAGAGCTTGGGAGGATCTTAGAAACCAATAGTTAGCACAGATGACATGTATTTGACCCAGAGCTGTTGAGGGCTTATGTAGTATCTGCAAAATCATTTATTTTCCAAGTTTTCAAATGACCTCTGGAGAAATTCTCTTAATAAGAACAAAACACTTTAACCACATTTCTAGTTGTGAAATTTTATAATAAGTCAAGGATCTTAAGCAGCATAAATCTACTTTGCCTTTTTATTTTTTTATTTTTTTTTTAAATTTGGGGAAAGACCACTGTTCAGGGAAAAAAAAAAAGTACTCCAGAGAGCTTTCAAGAGAAGGGCAGGTAAATATATCAATACAACTTTGCTTGTGCTGTCTCAGTGCAGGATTTTTAATAACTTGCAGGGTTGTTCCTGCTTCAGGACTGTGTCTTCAATTTGAAACAGTAGTTTGTGGTTGGTTGGTTTGTTTGTTTGTTTTTTTTCCCCACAAGAATTGCACGTATTCTGAATTTACCTTCCAACACAGAATTCCCAAGTGATGTTTTACAAGTCAGCTGTCAAACTCACATGCCTATACTTTGAACTACACCCACCCTTGCTGAACCAGTACTAGCTACCAATTTTTAGCCATGTAGTCTGTTTGATAAATTAGCAAATCCGGAGTGTTGGCAAAAGGCTTTTTCCTGCCTGTGGATAGCACCTGCAACACTGAGATGTTTAAGGAAAATCCTGCTCAGTGGCAAATCCTGATTAGGAAACATTATCATTTTTTCCCATAATAAGTGAGATAGATGTGCCTAACATATGGTTGATATAAAATATTGTAGATGAGTCAGATCTTAGCTGGCAGCTGTAAACAGGGTTGCTTTGGTCTCTTAGATAACATTACCAATTATGATCTTTTTTGTTACTTAACTGCTGTACTGTTAAATTATATTAACCTGATTTGTAGAAACTCCTATTTGTGTAGAATAAAAAGGGAAGATTTATGATTTAAATCCTGATCTGAGTGTTTGCACCTTATTAAAGCTGTATCCAAAGTCCTTTGAACTCTCTGTGGTGATGACTAATTCTAACTAAACTGTAGGACTCTCCAGGAAGCTGCTGCAGTGCCACTATGTGTTCAATTCAGTTACATACCCCATGCAATTAAAAAAAGCTAAAAAAAGGTGCTAGAAATGGCATGGATATGATGTGGCTCACAATGATGCACGAGGCACCAGTTAGGAGCCCCACTGGCTTGGTTTTCCACTCTTTCTATACAGCTCCTGCAGGTAATCACAGCATGCAAAAAAGTACTAAGGACTTTGCCTTTAAAATATAGGCTATCAAAGCATTCCAGGGACTGACTTCTAAGTGGAGAGTTTTGACAGTGGCAAGACGTGACTGCCTTAAGATCACTGCTGTGTCAGTTCTAGCCTGTTCTTCGAGAAGGTACCCATCAGGGAGCTGCTGTCTTGTGGCAGGACAGCACAGTAACACCAACAGACAAGTGGACACTTGTCTGTGTTACAGGGCCCCTTACTTACTGCATTATTTTGATTGATAAGACTTTTTTTTTTTTTTTTTTAATTGATATCTCCAGAGCTCCCTTCCAACCCCTAACACTCTGTGATTCTGTGGAGACTTCCTACGTCTTATCCATCTTCAGTCTGCACATTCAACTATGGTGCCAAAGTCAGTGGCCTTTGTTCCCAGCCCTGCCGCTGCTGTTAATGCTGCCCCAAAAGTGACACTATACTGAGAAGACTATTTTGAGGAGGATGCCCAAAAGATACCTCACAATATTGTTCATTTTCCAGGGTAAGAGCAGTTTAAAAAGGCTTGTGCTTGTTTCTCACCTTTCTTCTTGCCAATTATTACTCTTTTTGGCTAGTCTTGTCTACTGTTTCAGAACTCCAGGTCGCTTTGCTCCTTGTTCTACAGCTGCAAGCAGCCAAAGGGGAATGACTAACATTTATCACACATGTCCAGATCAGCCACTAAGGCAACAGGTGCTTTCACTTGCTTTTCGAAACTAGAGTGCTCAAATGAGAGCTACTTGAAGACTTAGGTTTCCAGATCTCTCCCCCTACCTCACTAAATCCTTTGCAGCACCACAAATACCACAGTTCACATTCTACAGTGTCTTTCAGGCAGCCTGTCTCCCAAAGGTCAGTCTGCAGTCTGTGCAGAGAAGTGATTCTAAGATGGAAGAGTCATAAAAAGAAAGCTCACGAAAGGAAAAGTCTCTAGCAATATTACTTTCTGTCTTTGCTAATGGAAGGCACACCCATTTCCTCTGACTCTAATCAGAGGACGCCTGGCTCTCAGGTGGTAGAGACAGGCAGCTGAGAATAGAGGGCTTTATAGGTGCCTAGCCCTGCCTTGTATACCATCTGCTGCTTATGGAAACTTAAGACTTGCCAAAGAGAGGCTGACTCTGTGTTTTCAATATTTAATGCTCGTTGGAAATGACAGTTCAGCATTACCTGCTACCCCAGTGAGATCAAACTAAACACCACCCACAGCAGTGGGTGTTTGTAAGCAATATCCAAAATAAACAGTGAGTATGGAAAGCTTAGAGGCATACTGCAGAACTAGAGTGTAACCTCCTGGATGTACTTCCAATACACTAGCATTTTTTTTTTTCCTAAAGACTGCCACCTACTTTAATTCTTTTTGTTTTAACTCTTCCAGGTTAAGAGAAAAATGTGTGAAGTTGTACCTATCGAAATAACTGAACAATAGGATCAGACTGCTTAGAAAATTCCCACTTTGCAGGGACAGGTCCTCAATTCAGTTTTGTGCCACACTTATTATTAAATAAATTACTCCAGGAAAAGCCAGTCTACTATGGTCAAAGTTCTCTGCTGACTTTTCTGCTTTCTGCCACCAGGGAATAGGAGCAGAGGCGTTAATGTCACCCACTTCACACACAGCACCAAGGCATGGCTTAGGGAACCTCAATTTAAGAGTATCAGTTCTCTTTGAAGTAAATGGAGACAGGCAGGTACCTAAGGTTGGATGCCTAAATTTAGAAGGTGTCAATGCTGCCTTCCCCTTCTCTCTCCTTTTCTTCTCTCTCATGTGTTAGTCCTTTCCTCTCCAGCAGTTGAAGGTCAGCTGAGATTCACCTCTTGCATTTTGTAGAGTCCACATTCTTTCAAACTAGGAGAGAAGAGTAGGATGTACAGATTTAACACCAAGACTCACAGGACCATTATTCCCCCCCCGAAGCCTCAACAGATGCCTCACTTTTAAACTGCTGAGACTCGAGAGTGAAAATACAGGTGAATCTTCCATGTGTTGTGTGGAAACAGCCTTTGAGGCCCCAGATATATCTCATATATGCATCATGCTTTTTGTTACTCTTTGCATCACTCTTCAAAGACAGGGTGGATGTAACTTTCAAGTCCAGAGTTCAGACAGCAGCCATGTCAGTTATGCTGTCTAGATTTACTAAGGCACTTTTTTGTTTTGATAGTCTTCAATGAAATAGATCAAGCTCTATTCTGCTTGTTTTAATGTAGAATTTTGCATTACCACAGGTAAATGTAATATGATTTGCAAACTTTACAAAGATGTGGAGTAATCTCTTTGAATACCTGCTAATTCACAGGTTATATTATGACTTGCCCACTTTTCTGAAATAGTGACTAACAAGTGAACTACTCTGAATCCCCTTCTCCTCTCCAAAATCTAAGAAGGATCAGGAAGCTTGGTCACTGGGCACAAAGAAACAGAAAGCAGCAGTGAAGGGTTCTGTGCTAGGAAATTCAGTACTACAGAGCACGCTACTTACGCTGATAATATTGTCACTATTTCAGCATTTCACTTTCACTGACAGTATTTACAGTATTTCAGGACTGTGAACTGCAGCATGAAAACAGACAGAAAAGCTCTCCCTCTGTCCTCTTTGGCCAGCACAAAGACTGCTTTGAATAATTTCAAAAAATTTCACCTTCTCTGCATACACGGTTTTATTAACACTGCTTTCTTCCTGAGGTTACTTTATTAGATCTATAGAAAACTTAGTAAGAACTCTGTATCTGCACTATGCAGGTATATGTCACATATACCTTTTTTGATACTGAGGAGCTACAAGATGAGGTGGGCTTTGCTTTAAGTTTCAAACTAAAGTGTTCTTCTGTTCTTTATCCATTTTTTATGTCAGGACTTCTGTGACTTTATGATCCTTGTGATCTAAGCAGTTGATAGCTTTCATAGAGCTATTCAGATATAGAGGCTTATATCCCATCTACCCAAAACCCCCCAGCCATCATGACCCTACACGCCTGCAGCTCACAAGTCAGTCACTAGAATCCAGCCTGAGATAGATAAGGCTCAAACTTGCCACTGAACCAAGTGTTAAACTGTTCTCATCTGCTCAACTAAGACAGGAAGGAGAAACATTAAGCACAGCAGCAAGGCCACAAGGAAACAATCTGCCTGCAAACATAACAGAAATGACAAAGAAGTCCAAATAGTGAGCTGAGAAAGAGTGGAGTCTGTTAAAGGACAGATAGTTGTGGCAGAAACTAGCTATAAGCTCATAAATGAGGTCTAGATTTGAATGTTTCTAAGTAGTTAGGATGTTATAAGACATGCTCATAAGAAAACTACATAGATTAACTTAATTTTTGGTGCTTGAGTTGTGCTCTTTGGACAACCAGTTAAAGCTGATCGTACAAAAGATCTTTTTGAGATGAGTGTACAGCCTTTCTCCTAACCAAAAGTAATGGGTATATGTATACTTCCTGCATGTTATCTACTTGTGTTTTGCTTGTGTCTAAGGGACATGAAATCATTAAAGCTAAGTGAAGAATATCCCTTCAGGGCATTTCAGGCATATTGTAGAAGTCCATCTTCTGTACTGGTGAAAGAGGTCACAGAAGGAGAAAGGTTATTCTCTTCTCTTAGGACAACAAAAAGAATGAGTGATCAATCTTGAAACACAGTAGCCAAGGAGGATGTACAAAAATCCTGGAAACTTACTTTTTTGAGCTGCTAAGTCAGGCAGTCGAAGCAGCTACAGTGAACCCTGATAATGGGCCTGTGACCTATTCACTCTTTTTAGAAGATCAGATGTTTACTACACAGTAAATGCTGAAGACCAAGCCTAAAAATAACTAACACACACACAAACACACACACACACAAAATCATACAACTAAACTGACAGGAAGTGTAAAAACTTTCCAAACAAGAACCATCAAACCTGATGAAACACAGTCATATTCCTGGTATGATGTACATCTGTAATGTCTTCTAGGTGTACTCAGCATAGCAGCATTGTCACAAGGTGGCTGTAACCTTTATGCCCCAAGGTAAATGTACATGGAACAGAACAATGGCTTGTTCAGAATCTACAGCAAAGTACTAGCTAAAAATAGAAATGTATTTAACTTCCAAAATCAGCAGCAGATAGACATAAAAATTCAAGGTTTAAGTTTTGCTCAGAGCATCATACCTATTGCTCAGTCTTTGATAAGCTTATCTTTTGGTGAGGTCTCGTCCCTTCTTTGCATATGTATCAAGTAAAAAGTTTTCCATCATAGTACAAAACCAATGTACCTTCTATCCAGATTACATCATGCATTCTTATGAATTTGGTATCAGACACACTCTGAACACAATGGGTAGTTTTTTTCTACTGTGTACTTAGAAAAATGGATAGCTTTTACTCTGCATTAAAGGTTTTTCTCATTCTAAATTAACTTCCCATTACAAAGTGAGTTATGAAAAATAAAGCACCACCTCAATAAACTCTACCATACATTGAGAATTCCAGGGAAAAGCTGCACAGGCTCCTGTGTGCCGGGGGCAATCAGTATATTTATCCAGATTATCATGAAGGAACCACAAAGCAATAAAATAATTAAGTGCAGAGTTCCCTGTTAGTGACCAATGACAAACAAAACAAACGAAGCAACTCTGTTTTTTAAATGGAGTTGCTATGTAGCAGCCCTGTTAAGTTTTGCTTCAGCCTTAACTAGTGCTGGCATTTGCTGCAGACTAAGCACTGTTGGTTACAATTTTCTTCTCCAGACTCTCAAAGGACAATGTCCCATGAACTAAGAACTATGCAACAAACTGTATTACGGAACCATTAAGCATTACTAGTGGGTTAGTTTTAAATTGCTTTTTATAATCAGTTAGTGACAGAAGCAAGTCTAAATCAGCCTAAACAACACAACTCTTTTAAATTAAATGACTACTGAAAGCAAAAAATTAAGTTTTTAGTTATGAAAATATATTTCAAAGTCCAACTTAGTAACAATTAGAAGCTGTTTAAAAATAACTTTCACACAAGTTCAAAGACCACCCCTTTTCTTAGAAGTATCGAGATAAACAGGCTACATAGATCAGACATCCTTGTGTGCTGCCGTTATCGTTCCTAAAGATCACTGCTCCATGGATAGGGCCAACTGGAAAAATGTCAGCAGCAGCATTCCTAACAGTCCAGGCTAATATGCTTTCTTTCTCTTCTCTTCTCTTCTCTTTCCCCAACTCCTGTAGACAAATTTTGGCCAAAGATTTTTGAAGCAAGAAAAAAAGCAAACCAACACAAATTTCTTTCTAGAGCTTTTAAATAGACAAGTTTTCAGGTGATCCACATTTTAACTAGTCTCCATGCATACCTTGAACAACTGCTGTTACAGTCAGCCTCTCCACACAACTTCAGAATTCTTATTCAGAGGAAGGAAATGAAAAAGCAAAAGTGCAAGATGTACAATTAATACTAAATTTCATTTTTCAATTTTAGAAAAGTTCCAGCAGTTGAAGACATTTTTTTGTTCTCTGTGTCACTACTTCAGGTAGTAGGGGATGTTAAGTTGATGACCTTATTCTGTGGGGAACAAAGGAGCGAGGTTAGTAATGTTAATACACTACTTAATTAAATGCTATAATACTATATTCATTGCATCAGTTTAATATGATCAGCATAAATAAAGTATTTGCTCTTCAATTTCTCAGCCTACCCAGCCTACCATGATCTCAGTATTATGCAAAAAATACATCTCTTTTAGCTCAATTTTATATCACAAAGACTGAACATAATTTCATTTGAATAATAAAAAATCCTGCTGAGACTTAACCATTGTAGTCATACAGATTTTTCTTTTTAATAAATTGTAGCAGAACTTGAGTAAAAATTCTTCCCAAAATTGCAGTAAACCAATTATATATTCTCAAAAGATTAAAGTGATAAGTAAGCAGCTGGCATTTACTGTAAGTGACAAAATGATGACACTCATTTCCATACCATGTGTGTTTCTTAACTTTAAAATGTACTTTACAGATTTTCTGCTTTGGCTGATATGATCTGTAGTTACTGTGCATACTCACACAATGCTGAAAATTAAAATAGTTGTTAATGGGCTTAGTTTTATGACATCCAAAATAGCTTAAAATTGACTGACCATTCAAGTAGGCAGTCCTCTCTAAATACTCTTTTTAAGCTTTCCAGATCTTCATTTTTGAAATGCAGTTCTTCCAGCAGCGTAGTCAGGAACTGTGTGTACACTGGGCTCAGCCGAGTATTCTTAAAAATTGGAGTAACTTGTGACAATCTGGAAAAAAAAACCCCAACATATATTTGATACAGATAAGCAACTTTTCAGTTGCAGATGTAAAAAAAGCAAATCTTAAAGAGTTTGAACAACTGTACTGAAGAAAGGTTGTTGATAATGTCACACTTGATTGTCACACAGGACATAAAATTTTATGTGTTATTACAGTATAACCTATAACAAAATAGGAATTTTATCAAGATGTAGCGAAACTAAAAAAAAAATTGAGTTAGAAAAGCTGGGCTAGTAGTTTGTATGCCTCTTATCAATTGCATATAGATATTATACAATGCAGACAAAATTCAGAACAAATTGTAAAATCTTATAATTACTCATAAAATAGGAAAGGTATCAGTCTTTATTTTCTTCTTTGCCATAAAGCTCCTAAACATTCATACTATAAAAGTTGCGTAGTTCTTTGTATGAATAAAATATAAAAGAGTTCTATCCTTAAATAACCAATAATAATATTTTAGCTACAAATTATTAACAGGGTTCCTTGACAGAAGTTCTATTTAATTCGTGCGTCACATGCTGCCAAACTTCACAAAGACATTCAAGAGGGTCACCTACTTGGACAATTCTCCAAGCTGTATGCCATAAAACATATAGTATGTCAAAATAGCAAATGCCTCTTGCTGAGATCTCTCATGAAGAAGCCTCTCATAGAGGCACTTTGGATGATTATTAATTTTACCTGCTGCACATGAGACATCACTTAACTTCTGAAACCAAGGAGTAATTTGAGTGAGTAATTTCAGCAACCTGATTTCTTAGTTTTGACAGTCTGTACCTTAAAACAGTTTATATCATATTTCTTACACACTGAACTGTTCAAAAAATAGGCTTTAAGAAAGCTGGACAAGACTACAACAAAGCTAATTTAATAGTGAGAAGTTTTTATATGAACTACTAAACTTCACTTTTAAAGATTTAAGTTTCTAAAGCTTCAGTAGAATGAATTATATACAGGAGAACAGACAATGGAAATAAATAGGGCATTAGTGCACATCCCCGAAGAGAATGTTATTTGTCATCTGAAACCATGGAAACTGCAAGGCATGCACGTGTACTGTGTTTAGTTCCGGAACCAACAAGAACATCAACAGAAAGCATGATCTTCAAAGGATGCAGAACCAAATGTGCATCGTGCTGCTACTAAAACACATTCCTCAGTTTGGAAGGAGCTATAACCATGCAGATCATCCACATATGTGTTATATGGATTATATGGATGAGGCAAAATGTTGAGCTTTTTGATTTTAATTTGTACTCTAATTTTAGTCAAGTCTATCCTGAAGTCCTTTCTTTTTCTTGTAATTCTATTGCAAAATATTTCAATGGTAGTAATAGCTGAATCTATTTCTAAGCACAAGTATTTCTTTAAAAAAATCTTTAATGAACAAAATTTGAGTATTAAAGTTTATGCAGAATGTTAAGTAACTTTAACACCAAACATTACAGACAGGATCACTTAACAAGAAGTCATATCCCAGCAAGTTACTTTATCTCAAGTACTGTATTTAGATAAACAGTGCCAACGACACCATGTAGGAAAAGAGTTATTTTAGAATGTTTGTGAAATTATGCACTTTTAATAAGAAACTCAAGGCGTAGTCTACAGCTACAGACTCCTAAAAACTTCCTAGCTCAGAAAGCCTTTAAGTGAGTAGAACTCAGACCAATCTCCCTGCAGTAATTGGTATTCATATCTCCACTTGAAGAAAGCTGCATATAAAAGAAGATTCTTTTAAATTAAGTAAAAATAGTGATAAAATACAAAGGATCTTCACGTCCATTAATGCAAAAATAAATTTAGAAAATCTTTTGATGAGTAAATGACTTTTAATGAGTTA
This sequence comes from Merops nubicus, assembly GCF_000691845.1. Taxonomy (NCBI): domain Eukaryota; kingdom Metazoa; phylum Chordata; class Aves; order Coraciiformes; family Meropidae; genus Merops; species Merops nubicus. Next base: position 38,136 of record NW_008605513.1, read on the forward strand.
TTTTGCATTTCTTCTTGGATTCCATTTCAATATGTCCATTTAGCTAAATACTTCAATCGCTGAGCAGTCTTTTTTTTTAATGTACTCTGTTTAAAGAGTAGCTATTAAAACACACACTAAGAAACAAAAAGGTATTCCTATTGTCAGAGAAATTGCCAGGCGTTAGATATTGAGAAATGAAGTGAAAAAAGGACATTTTGGCTGTTGATGAATTTATCGATTTTTTTTTTTTTACCTGAACTTTGTTTAAAAAGTAATTAAGCTACTAATTATCTGATCAGCAGGAGACTAAATCAAAAACCAGCTTCAGCGAGGCATGTGTAAGATTCTAGCTATTAGTTAAAAATTGCATCTAGAAATAACTTATTAAACATTTATGAATATATACACAAACACTTTCACCTCAAGCAACTGTGTCCTTTTGGCATTTAAACGATACTTTAAGTTGTCATCTGAAAAGCAGTTATCATTGAGTACTCTTCTACTGTTAAGTAGCTGTTGGAACAGAGGTAGAAGCTTTTGTCTGCAAAAGGGACAAGCACAAGTTGCTACTTTGCACTGAGTGGTAAGTTCTATGCTCTAAAGAAACACTGGTGCAACATATAGTCGAGGTATTGCACAACAGAGTACTAAGGGCTGTGCTCTCATCCTTGCATAAAATACTACCTGAATTAAACATAACCGTATGCAAATAAGCCAGACCAGTATTTGGAATCAGTATCCTCAAGTCACTGAAAGCTGCAGCAACCCTGTCTCTGAAGACACTATCATGACTAATTCAATTTAATGATATACATGATTTCATTTCAAGGATCATGGAATTGACTCAAAACTCTGCAGCGTCTTCAGAAGACACAGAACATAAACAGGAAATAGGATACTTAAGACCACAATAATACCAACTGCCTACTGCAACAAGGAAAAGAAAAATATAAATGCTGCTTTTCTGTTACTTTTCTCACATATTGCAGCACTAATGTGGACCAAACTTTAGTGAATAAAGTCAAACAAAATATAAGAAAAGCTAAAGTACTAAGCAGTTTTAAAACACCACCTACAGAAGTACGCAAACATAAATGTTGCTGTCCAAAGTTATACACCCATGCTTCAAAAGCTTGCCTTCAGCACACCCATTAAAAGGAAATGTTCATGCTCAGTTCATGGAAAAGTAGTACAGTATACATTATACTTCATGAAACAGTGTCATTTCCTGCACACCCACTTACACCATATGGTAAACAGGTCTTTGTAAAGTTTAAAAAGTGTTGAAAATGTCAAACTCTATCTGATTGATAAAATTTGTATTTGCTAGCTATTCAACAGATGTTACACATTCAAGGAAAAAAAAAAGTGAAATTCATGTGAAGATCAAATTATTATTGTCAAGCTATTAAATGACATCTGGCTATCACAAAATGTTTAGATAGTTTCAGTGCTTCAAATCAAGACTCAAGCTTCCTATGAAGTAGTAGCCTTACAAAAACATTTGACAAATATATTAAGGAGTTTAACCTAAATTAAAATATTTTTAAAACTCAGTCACATTATATGGAGTAAATTTCATTAGCTGCTATGGTAATGTGCACAACTCATTCTTTGATCTAGGCAGACCTTAAGCAAGACAGCTGAATACATTTAGAAAAGATGATGGTGGAATAGTATTTTTATGTAGTTAAAAACACTAATTGGCAACTCCTACCCAAAGGCGTGAATATCTTTTTTAAAAAAAACCCTCCTAATTATACAGTACCGTCCTCCCCTCAGATACTGGACCTCAGGAAAACCCTTCCAGACTTTTTGTTTAGGATGAATTCTGTCATCCCCTTTGAAAAGAAGTTTAATTTTCACAGCCGCCACTGTGTTATCAGCCTGTTATAGCTCTCTGAAATACATGTCTGAAAACAGGGGTAAGAACACAACCAACTAAAAGTTAAGTTCCTTTCCACTCCTCAAAACCGGTCACTTAAAATTACAGAAAAAGTGTTGAGGGCTTGAGTGCACATAAATTTACCCAGTATGATGCAAAGTATTTGCATACTCGGGAAGACAAGTCGTAGGCTTATTCTCAAAGGAATAATAATAAGATCCTCCTAGAAAAAGGTTAAGTGTTGCCAGTCTTTTCTGGCAACTTTTTCTTATGGCAGAAGCTTAAAAAAAAATAAAAGCCACTGATCATGGCAGAAGCCATGAATCTGAACACAATCATTTCATCCCCTTACCTTGTTTGGCCTTCTTGGAACTTGAACAAGAACAGACTTGTAAAGCAGAATGACAGAACAAGCACCACCTGTCCTTCCATAGAAAGCTTTGGAAAATAGGATACAAACATTTTTGCCAGCTCTAGGCACTTTAGCACCATGAACAAGACTCTTAACATAATCAATACAACATGAAAGTTTTTTTCTTTTTAATTCTCTCAGTTTCTTTATACCTTTTGTTTTAGACACTTAATATTTTAAGATCATAATAACCAGGATTACTGAAACTACTCTACCAGAGCAACAGAGTTGCACAAATGTTCACAAGTTTCTTGAACAGTCATTTCAAAACATGGAAATGAAGCAAGAACTGGCATCAACTACAGGCAGCACTTTATTTTTTCCTTCCCCAATAAAAACACAGACTGCTGCATATGTGCTACAGGAAGGGTACCAGCAAAGCCTCTCATTGAGATGCCATCAATAGACCCTTGCTAAGGGTCCCTAGCTGCGAGGAAGTTCAAGGCATTTTTTGCTGCCTTTGGACAGTCACAACTTGTATCATGGTTACGAGCAATTTAAGTCCTCCCATCTCACAAGCATTTTACCTGGCAACATGCACTATGTACACTTAATGAAGAGTAAAAGTGCTTACAAGACTCTAACTTAATCAGTTCATGTGATGTAAGGTAGCTATTAAAGGTTTTGAGAAATGAATCAGCCATTCTAGCAATGTGCTGTTAGCACTAAGTTGAAGCATATTTGCTACACTGTTATGATAGAAAAATCACATCATATTCTTATCAAGGACTGATTTAGGACCATGAAGAAGCATAACCGTGCAAGAGACTTTCTGTGAAGTGCCACTGACTGTTATCTGTCAACTACTACAATAAAGCATTAAACAGAATCTATCTGCACAGAAAACCCCTTTATATTAAAAATATTCCACGGTATTGCTCTGGAAACCCTACATCGAAGTATGTTGCTGGGATTTGGCAAGAACTGGTTAGTGATCCAGTGCTCTTTTTGTGTGTATGATCAAATTGCTCTGAAAGCAGAGCAGCTTATCAAAGTCTAAGTCTTGAATTCAAAAGCAGTGAATACCACCATTGGGTGGGTCACAGATACAGGAAGATAATTTGGAAGCCCATCAAATTTCCATTCAAAATTCATTTGCAAGACTACTATGAGTCAATTCCAGATTTGGAAAAATGAAGTAATGAATGTAGGATACCCCACCTTTATAATAATTGATTGGTACTTAGAATAATTGAGTTACAAGGCCACAAACTGACAAGATTTACAGCTTTCCTCCCTCCAAATATTTTTTTTTTTTGTAAACACCAGGGACATTATTACCTAAATATCAACTGCTTTTGAGATTTACAAGGAGTATTAATGTACTCTTCTTCCCAGCTCTGCGCTCAGCTGCTGAGTTGAAATAATGAGGGAAATAATCTCCAATTGCTTCTACAAGGTATAACAGACTGGAACGGTACTGCATGAATCCAAGTAAGCCATATGCAGCAACATCAGCTGGCAAGTGGTAAGAGAGGGATTGTTTTTCACAGTTACCCTGTGGAAGATGGTGAAAACATGTTCCCCTGAGGAGCCCAGAACAAGCCCTTCTGCACTAGTCAGGTGCAAGCTGAGTATATCTTACCACTTCTTGGATCAAAGGCAGATTATAGGATGGTACCAAAGAGGATGGCATTCCGAAAACAGAAGCCCCTGAAGTTGTTTCAGTAATACAAGGTACTTTCATCAACAGCCCAAGACTCCATCAGGAGCTGTCTACAGTACATCTACTCCTTGCATTGCAAACAGAGAAGAGAGCACAAAACCTCATCCACAGTCTTAAACTTTTGAGCAGATCTATAAATATCAGTATGATACTGCAGGTCATTCTCAGTAATAGTTCATCTCATTTAGTGTTAACAATCCTCTAGAAAAACACAAAGCCATGTTAAATGAATGAATGGAGACAACTATGCCATTATGATTTATTCTACTGTCAACATACAAGGACTGGGGTGTTTTGATTTTGTGGTCATTTTTCTTTTAAACATGTCAAATATATTTGCACTACTAATATGTTACAGACTCGATGGGCTCAGTGACACAATAAAATGATGTTATTAATCAGAAATGCCATTCTTCTAACACAACAGTTTCACACAATGTAGTCTTAGATCGTTTCAATGATGTCCCTATGAAGGAATTCTCCAACACAACTGAATAAGCAAAAGTAATCGTTTTAAGACAAATGGTTAGAGTGAGTCAATAGAACAAGTGTTACAGATCAGCAATAAAACTCATTGAAATAGATGTGCATTGCAGCCCACAGACCATCTACCTGTACATGTAACTGGACTGTCACCAACGTATCAATCAGTAAACAACAGTGCTTCAGGTGATGGGGTGAACTGAAACACTTCCCATTTCTCCATTTCATGAACCCCTACCAAATGGCGCCTGGATATTCTGACTAAGTCAAAAGTGCCAGTGTAATTCTGAATGTTCTTCACAATACATTGACTGCTTAAGTTGGGGTAGTCCCTCACCAGTATGACTGGAAACAGTGGACTTGTCTAGGGACAGGAGTTTTGCAGTAAAGTACCTGAAATCACAGCAGGGATTTCCACAGACCTTAAAACATAATGCACCCATCAGGCAAAAGTGAGTTATCGGACAGAAAGCTGATCTGAAGCACAACGTGAATGTTAAAGTAAGTTAAAGATGCAACACCAGGGAGCTTAAAAAAATTATAACCCCTGGTATAATTAAGTGGTTACACAATCACACCGTTTTATCATACACTCAGAAATTACAGCCTTGACTTAGGTTATTTAGCTGTTATGCTCACTGTTTTGGTTAAAAAACACCACTTGTTTCTTACAACTGGAGTTTGAGCATGATTTTAAAAGCTCAACGTTTAAAAAATACCCTTAAAAGCAAAAGGGTGTCTCTAAAGTGAACATTTTCCATTAGAACACATTAATATTTGACAGACAAACTTGAACTGGAAGAAACTAACTTACAAACAAGATGCAGAAGTATTTAAATATATAGCTGGGATTAAGTCTTCCTTTAAATTAAATGATACTACCGCTGAAAAAAGAAGTAATTACGATCACTATCATTTGCAACTCTGAAATTAAAGCAACCTCTACATTTGGTCCCTTTGTTAGCATATTCTATTGGTCAAAGAGTGAAGCCAGTATTTAAGGGCAGTCTTCTTCAATCTCCCAAAATTTATTCCTATAAATTCCTGCTATTATCTTAATGAAGGACAAAACACTCTAAAGCCCACAGTGGTGAATGATAACAATTGATAGAAATAAACAGGCAATTTTCTTACTGAGGAAAAAAAGCTACTTCTGGTCTAGTTTTAAATATAGCCTGAAGATCCTATTCTCATCGTAAAGACAAGAATTTTGTAGCTAAAGTGCAACTTATATTTTATTTATTTAACTTCCTTTCATCATTGTGTAGTGACTTTTCCAAAGAATCCAGCACAGACACTTTAATCCTCTGATGGCAACAGAAACTAAATTATTCATAGTTTAAAATTTTTGCCCACTACACTTAAATCAATGCTACAAACACTGATTCAGAATCAATGACTGGAATTCCTACATTATCCAAGTATATGGCAATATTTATGGTTCATTCATGTTAACTTTGTTAATTGTTTCCATGAACTTAATTTTTTCCCTATGCAGCTTCTACAAGTCTGTTAAAGAAAAATGTTCTCTTTGATACATATTTATGCATATACTTGCACAAAATACTTATTTTTTCTTCTTTTAAAAGCTCACCTCCCACACACACTTTTCATCTAGTTGGTGACATAAGTCAACTTCCTTTCAAAAATTTCTCTTATGGTACAGCTGGATGGATACAACTAATGGTAAAAGGAAAGCATACCTCAAGTAACAATGGCTTACCTAACCATTTGATAAAAGTCCTTACTAACAACTGAAAAAGAAACAATGGATTTTCTTTTTTCTTTCTCTCACTCTTTCTTTCTTCCCTCCAATTGGCTATCTGTATTCAAACAGGCAACTGGCAACTCGGAGAACAACCTGAGGCACACCTAAAGGTGCACCAGCCCAAGCTGCTTTTAGGAGGGTGGTCAGGGAGCTGGGTCAGGCAGCACAGCAGGGTTCCCTTGTGTCATATCATGCTCTCCTCACATGGGCTTCGGAGGATGAGTAAACATTTGCAAAATACTTTCCTGGTTCTACTCTAATGTACTATCTGACAGTTCACCTGTACTATGCAGGGGAGTTGTCATAAGGCAACTTGCTTATAGGCATGTTATCAGGTACAGAAACTGATTATTTAAAATGGATTTAATAAAATGCAAATGTTCAGGATCTTTGCAATTTTTTTAACCTAACAAACAAACTAGCTGCATGAACAGCAGGATGTATTGCTTATTCTGCTTCTCCCTCTTCCCTGAAAGTTCAGGATTGCTCCATCAGCTGCCAGCTGTTATTTATAACAGCCAGCTGTACAACTTCGAAGATCCTGCAATGAAAAGATTTTATAATAATGCTGCACTGACACAACAAGATACAGAGGAGGAAAAAAAGCCAAGTAAATTCGCATTGTCCTCAAAATATTAACTTCTGTAAGATGGATGACTTTGACTTTTAACAAAGGTCAAGTAAACAACTTTCTTTTATATATAGATATATAAAAAATAATTCTACTTACATCATTAGGTCAGTAACTAATTTTAGACGCGAAGCAAAAGTCTAATACAAAGGAACACCCAAAATAAGTCAAAAAATACATAATGTATTCTAAGGAACTATGGTGAGACATTTCATCAAATAGTGTAACAATTTAGTACAGCCATTTAATGCTATTTGTGCCAGTTCTGTACAATGTATACTTGAAGACATGCCTTAGAATGTATAATATACAAATAACCGAAAAATGAAATTAAAAATGCCTCAAAAAATAGATAAACATCTGAAACTCTCAGTTCATGTAACTCATACACTATTTTACAACATAATTAATTATATAGTACAATTCTTCTCAGAAAGTAACTAGAAAATGTAGTTTCTCACTGTTCCCATGTTTCAGTCTTCTGTGAGCGACCGCTAGCACAAACAAGACAGTAACAATTTCTATTCAGCTGAGAGAAAATTACAAGTCTTTTGCTTTGTACAATTATTTTAACCTTTTCAATGCAAGCAGCAATACTGTTTCTTCTTACCCAGTATCACTCCTATAATGTTCCTTCTGAGCAAGTTTCTGAGGAAAGTTTAGCTGGATCAGAGACTGTGTTTCACCATTTTATATAAATAGATATGACTGCAGGATGATTTTTTAAAAAACAAATGGAGTCTGACACCCATCTCTGCATACCATATTCCAAGTTATTACTACAATGTAAATGCACAGGTTTGAAGCATCAGAACTTCTATAATACTCTGTGCCACTTAAAGTGCTTACGTTCATACAGGGATTTGTTCCCAAAGTTTTCAACTTATCAGCATAAAGCCAAGGCAAAATAAAAGTTCACAATATAAACCCTGAAGAAATCACTATCAGCTGTTTTTCTCTAACAAATCTAAGTTTCTTAGGTACACATTTCGAGGACAGGCCTTGTTTAAAGAGCTCCATTTATCTGAAGTCTGTTTCCTGCTAACCAGCTGACAGATCAAAGGTACTTCTCAGTACTACCATTTGTTCCCATTTCCCCTTCTTTTTCAACTTAAGTCAAAATTTTAAATTTAATACACTTTAAATTTATTTAAAAATTTATCTTCTCATCCTTTTCAGTCTTCTATTCCGTACCTTTTATGTTCCACAAAGGCTTCCTGTGACACCTCTCAAACACTGGATTCTGTGTCACCGAAGTCTCTGGGTTATTAGCTACATGAAATTGAGCACAGGTTTAAGTCTCCGTAAGATTAAAAAATTATAAGATGCAAGCTTCTGAGAGACGGAACCTCTAAAGTACTTTCTAAAATACACACTGTTGTATAAATTATTTTGTACATATAGTGGAATGATTTAATATCTAAAAGGTGGCTTTATATACAAACCTGGTGCATTTTCTGACTTGGACATTGTTTCATACATATCAATTTCTACAATTGCTAGACTTTTTTTTCTGCCCTGTACTAGTAATTCATTCCTATTAATTATCTCAGTAACATGTAAAAAAAATATTCAATGAAAATTAAATAACAACACTTTACAGTTAAGAAAGCTACAATGCAATGTGCTTAGGTAAACAATTTGTCAATACTTGACTTTATAAAATGTACTCACCTGTACTCAACAGTTATGGAAACAATGATAATAAAATGGATTATAGTTTAGTTTCACAACTTTCTAACATTGTAACTTGATTAACTGCCTTTCAGTCCAATATACAAACACCTGGAATAATGCAGCTGAGTAAAGAGACATGCTAGGAATAGACTTGATTCCACTGTGTCCAAATTTTTTTTTTTCTTCAAAAGTTAAACAACTACCTCAGTATTTTTCTACTTGCCTTTCCCAGTTTTGAAAACAAATGCTAGTGCAGTTTTGGACCTCACAAAATGAGATTCTTAAAAATCCTCCAAGGCTATGAATTCTTAAGAACCTCTTCCCAGACATGCAGCTCACAGTAGGTTTAAAAAACCCACAAAAATCCCCCCAAACCTTTTTCCTTTTAAATCCTTTTTATTTCCAGATCTATTAGTGACTTGATCTCCATTAAATCGCTGTTCTATATTTAATGTCAATTTTACTATCTCTGTAACAGAAGACCGTTGTTAACACTGACTTGTGGAAGTACACTAACGTAAACACATACCTAAAAAAAGCAGATGAGGTTTGAAACAAATATGAAAAGCCAGATGAAACTAAACTTTATGCTTTTAAAAAACTGAATACCTCATCTCAGAAATACTGAGTTTTATGATGAACGAGTTAAATCTATTCAGTGTCTTAAAATGTTCACAAGGCTAGAGAGAGTGGAAGAGACAGAGCAATATATATGTTTCTGAGGCACACAGGGTGTAAGCATGGTTTACATCACAATGAAATGAAACAGCCTGAGATCCCGAGCCTCTGAACAATCAAGTATCAGGATAGCTTTTGTACCTAATAGGATGTAATTATACACATACTTTGCAGTTTCTGGACTAAGCTCCTATATATTGGGTTAGCTAAGTTTCCTACCAGCCAATTAAAGCACACTTTTACTTTTGGGAAAGGATAGGAAGAGAAGAACATGTACTGTTTATGGACATAAAAGTTCTAGTTTCTTTAAAAATTTGCCATGCATATTTTTAGGAATAGATCATTATTTTATGTTTATTTATACAACACTGTTTAACTGATCATTGCCATCTTATCTCAAGTATTTACTTTAATGATATACTTTGTGTCAAAAGAGCCACCTGCACCCTGATGCTAAATCCACTAGCTTGGATTGTCTGTAAATTCTGAGAGTTTTATCAGAGCCTATCACCAGAACATCCTGGTTTGAGTGAGAACAGAACTAATTCTGTTCAGTGATTTTACTCTTCAGCTAAATCTCTTGTAACTAACTGCACTTTCTGAAGTTAACACTATATTTTTGCAGACAGTGGCTGCTTCTAGCAGTGATAAAGCTCCATGTTTAGAGTTACTACCAAGGACTGATCTGCAGAAAGAGCACTTGTAACTGCTCCTGTGCAGACCAATGTCAGTGCTAGATCTTCTGCACCACGTTTGGGATGCAGGAAGTAAAATGTTGCACCTGTGGTGAGCAGTGGACTGGACAGGTGACCTTAAACTGACCAACACAGCATTCCATCCCGTATTCAGTATAAAGCCGAGGGCTCATGAGGGTCAAGCTCTCTTGTTCAGTGGCCAGTGTCCAAGGAGGAATCTGTCTGTTCTGCCTTTGATCCCAATCTGTGCATTCCTGAATCCAATTCCCAAATCCAACTCCCATCTGCCACTGAGTCCAGTCTGGGACTTCTCCAGTGCCTGCCCACAGCATCAGTGGTGATGATGGTGTAACTGCTATCAAGGAGGTGGGGTTCAACACTTGTTTTGTATATATTTGTCTATCTTTCATTTTACTGGTAAAAAATTAAAAAGGTTTTAGTTTTTCCAATCTCTAACTCTCTCTCCCTTATTCCATTTCTCTCCCACTATGGGAAGGGAGAGGGCTTAATAAAATGTGTCTGTTATTCATGTAGTGGCTGGCCCAACCCTCACCCTTTACACTGACTTTATACATAATTTCCTTGTCAGTGACACATTTTTCCTTCTTTCTTTCCCTTCTTAATTGCCTGACTCGATGAGACCACTGAGTGTCAAAATGTTTTTATACCTCAAGAAGTAACAATTCATGAGAATACATAAAAAATCCCTTTGCACTCAGTTCTCACAATATTAGGAAATGAAAACAAGTTTCCAGTTCATCAGTGTAATGTCCACTATCAATTATCACAAAAAAAACCCCAATTTGCTTCCTTTCTGTATTAATTAGTTGTATTCTTCTCCTCTCCATATTTTTTCATGCCTCCAAGTAATTTTCAGTTTATCCTGGTCACTGTGGAATTTTATAGGAACACCAACCTTCTCCAATGTAACATTATCTATATGAAACCTAATCCAACGCACGTGTCTACTCCTAACTGACATGGACCTTTGGTGCGTGGGTCTCTCAGTACCTCTGAGGACCACTGTTCTGATCCAAGCAAATTATAACAGCTCAATTATTCACCTATTTTTGTTTTCTAAGAGGTAATTCATTCAGAAAGCAAGTTTTTTAAGTTCCTCATGGTTTTTAATCACTTTCAGGATTCTTTCTCCTTAAAAACCATTATATACTTCACAGCAAATAATGTCTTCTGTATCAGGTCTCACGTCAGGCCTGCTGTTGAAAGTTCAACAGCAACATGACAATGGAAACTAGAATCTCCAGAATAAAGTACTGTCTAGCATTATAAGTTTTTACATTTCATAATTGCATCAAACACCATAAGGAGAGGATGGATTAGATCTTCAAAAGATCCTGCTCCTTCAGGGTTTTTCTGCAATCAAAGTTTTTCTCTAATAGTGGTTCCAGAAGAGTTAAGCAATACGACATCTCTTCTTCAGGCACAATTTATTTCAGTGCTAAAGAAGAACTGGGTACACCCCTTAGACTAGTAAAGGTACCACTATACCCTCTGCACAGAACCAAACAAATTAATCCAGAACCCATGCTCAAAATTCTGCTGGTTTGCAATACCTGGGGAGCACATGCCAGGCACCTGCAGTCACTTTTCCAATGATGTGTACCTCTGTGGTTATTTTTGGTTCAGAAAAATCAACACTGATTTTCATTTTATGATGAAGTTCTCTGTAAGTCAAAAAACACCTCCCATGTGTCATGTGCACGTGAATGCAGGCTGTTCTTTAGCAAGTTCACTAAGATAAAGTCGAAACTCTGAAAATAAAAGATGCAAATGTGTGCTAAAGGCCTGTTTTGCTTTTAACAGATGGGTAGTGTTTTATGATAAAAAAATGTTTGCATTGAATGTATTAAGATTAATTATTAATAAGGAAGCAAGTATATTTTCATAGTGCTACAGCTTTAGGATTCAGTTGCCAAATTAACAGTTCAGCTTGCTCAGTGGATGAAGTTAGAATACATTTAGTTTAAAACCAAGTCTAGTGCAGGTGTTAACAGTGTGGATTTCTCATGTCTTGCAGCCTTGGTTCAGAACTGTCTGTATTACAATGTAACTGTACAACTGGCTGTGCTGTGACATGAATGCCAATAAACAAAGCTGTATGCAGTAATTACAGAAGGAAGAAGAACATGACATTACATAAGAAATATTCTAAGTATATACCCTTTGAAGAAACATAAATTTAAACCAGTTGTCTCTCTAATAGGGCTGGGCAATTTTTCCATCTGCTCAATCAGCACATACTTGTGGCATAGAGTTCAATAGTACTTGAACTCCACTGACCAAATTAGCTCCCTAAAGAGTCAACATAATAAAGCAGTCTGCAAAAATTCAGCCTGTTATTCTTTCAGTGGGTTAAAACAGAAGTTGCAACAACAATCTCTTGTTTACTGACAAAATGCAAAAACAAAGTGGCAAAGTACTTTCCCTACTATCACATTTTTAACTTGCAAATACACTTGGAACATGAAGTTCCCAAGGGTGACTAAAGCAGAAGATCCAAGATTATGTTCAATATAGAAATACTTCTAGACTCTAAGAAAAAGATTAATCAGAAGAACACCACCATGAAGGACAATTTGTAACTTCTGCTGCACTTCGCACACCAGCTCTGCGTAGTGGAGCATGACTGCAGTTTGAATGCCCACACATACAGCTGCTGGGAACATGCAGATTTCTATCTCTTGGAGGGGTTTCTGAGACACTTGGCAGAAAGCCACGACTGCTCATCCCTTGCACGGGGCAGCAAAACTGGCAGGTTTTGTAAGAACACCTTTGAAAATGCTAAGGTTTCTTCTTCTATTTTTTCCTCATGGATTATGAAGAGATATTATTAATTTTAAGGTTGGCACTGATTAACATCCCAATTAACAACAATGCAAATCCCTCTAAATACTGTTCTGTATATTTCCTAAGTAATACTGGAACATGCTAGAAGGAAGTAAAGTAATACTGATCTCCTCCACAATATGCAAAATAAGCAGATTTGAGTTTGCTTAGAAAGTGCTGATAAGCAAGAACTGTTTAACAGAAAATGTACTTGAGTTCACACTCAAATGACAAGCTAAAATTATTAAGACAGAAAAAGGGAAGCATATACTTCGAAATTTTTTAGCGTGTTTAGAAAAACTTGCCTTTTCTCTATTTCACACAATAATATAACTCTACAGATAAAGACCAGGGGTAGAGACAATATTATGACCATGCTTTTATGAAAAGAAAGACTTTTTAGATTTTTGGTCCTGAAAACTAGGCACCAATACAGGCTGGGCA
>NW_008605514.1:0-237 GCF_000691845.1 Merops nubicus
GTAAACCAGTGAAACCTCCTCGCCAGCCCCCGCTGCCCTTGGGATAACCCATTTGGGGTGCTAAATCGATCCGGGGCACCCTAAGGCACCCCGGGGGAGGCATGTGGTGCTGCTGGGTCCCAAGTCTCCAGCCCCTCTGGTTTAGGAGAAGCAAAACCCTCGGATGGAGCCTGGAACCTGAGGACCGGGTGTGGAGACTCCCATCCTGCAACACTACAACCGGGGTGTAAGTTTCTG
>NW_008605514.1:386-811 GCF_000691845.1 Merops nubicus
TGGGTGGTGGGGACCTGCTTAGGCCCCGGCTGTGACTCGCCGTGCTGGGGGGATGCTGGTGACGGTCTCATCCTGCCGCGGGGCTGAGGCGCTTCGCAAGGCTCTTGGGGAGCGACAGGGCAGGTCCCCAAAAACCTGGGGGGCTCGGAGAGTCTAGCTTTGTTGGAGGGTGCTGAGCTGTTAGCAGGAGGCGTCCGGGTCGAGGCAGGATCAGACCCGGAGTGGAGCTGGCGAAGGGGAGCCCCAGCTCAGCACCCCGCTGGGGTTCCCACCTGTGCTTTGCCAAACTGCGGCCGATTTCGGGGCTCGGGTGCTGGGCTGAGTTTGGGGACTCCTCCTGTGACCCTTCTGCAGCGACGGGACCCCCTGGGCTGAGCTGGGCCCGTGTCAGGGCTGCGGGAGGGGGGGGGCCCCCGGCCCGGGAG
>NW_008605514.1:896-1541 GCF_000691845.1 Merops nubicus
ACTTTGGGGGACACGGCTCCTGGAGAAGGGACGATGTGGGGGAGAGGGTGACAGACAAAGGGAATCGGAGGGATGAAGTAATATCGTGCTGTGATGTCATCCTCATCAACATAAATTATATAGAGAATAGTCTGTATTATAATACATAACAAAAGAAAAAAAAAGAACCAAAATTGGATTTATATTTAATGAGGAGATACTATAAAAATATCTTGTCCTAGCTCCCATTTGCAAAAGTATTTTTCAGCTGGAGGGATATCTATTATTTTTTTCTCTTTTCTTTCTTTCTTAAAAAAAAAAAATAATAATCTCCATACATACAAAGGCTCAGACTGTTAATATTGTGAACCTCTTAAATCAAACTGCTCCAACCTGTTTATTTGGTATTTGAAGGGTTTATTTTGATGCATTTACTGGTGTTTTTTAAAGAGAGAGAGAGGAGGGAAAAAAAGACTAAGATTTTAAAATTAGAACATTTCTTTATAATTTAATATTCTATTTTAATAAATGCATTTATTACATGTAAATGTAGCAAGGAACTGGGCTAATAAAAATACTTTTTATTAGGTAATTTATTATAAGAAAAAAGGATATTTTATTTTATGATAAAGTGATCCTTAAAAGTTTAGAAGGTTTAGAATATAT
>NW_008605515.1:0-223 GCF_000691845.1 Merops nubicus
TGGAGGGGTCAGGAGGAGCACTCTGAGGCTGTGCCTCTCCTCAGAGCCTTCTGGTGGGATTCTCCCTCTCCATTTTGTCTCTCTGCTTTGGGTTTTAGTTTAGTTTAATCCTTTTTTCACTGAATCCCAGCGTGGTGGGGCTGAAGGGACCCCTGGGGATCACCCCGTCCCACCCCTGCCCAGCAGCTCACCCCCAGCAGCGTGCCCAGGATGGGCTCCAGGC
>NW_008605515.1:448-757 GCF_000691845.1 Merops nubicus
GTCCCCAGGGGCTGCTGGTGATGCTCAGTGCTGCCAGAGCCCCCAGCCTGGGGTGTGGAGGTGCCAGCTCCTGGCTCCCCACTAGCCATGGGCACCCGGGGGCTGGGTGCCCCTTGTCCCCATGCCCTGGCAGCAGCTGGGGGTGCCTGCAGGGCACTTGGGGGTGCCTCCTGGGTGTCGTTGTGTCTGGCAGTGCCTGGAGGTCCTTGTCCCTGAGCTGGGGCAGTGTGGGCAGGGCACTTTGGGGATTTTGTGCTGTGTCTGGCACTGCCAGGTGGTTCTTACTCCTCAGCTGTGGCAGGGGGGGGG
>NW_008605516.1:0-10471 GCF_000691845.1 Merops nubicus
GCAGGAGCGGCGGGAGAGCTGGCGGCTCGTGTGGGAGCGGAGCCGGGGCCGCCCGGCACGGGGACCCGTCAGACAGGTGCACGGAGGTGCCCAGGGGGAGGCGGGACCCCCGGGACAGCCCCCGGGACAAGACATCCCGTGTGGAAGGTGGCGGAGGTGGTCCCAGCATCCCTGCAGGCGGGTGCTGCTGTGGAAACAGGGCTCTACGGTCTGCTGGAGGGCTGAGCGGCGAGGACGAGTGGACAGTGAGCTGTTAAAGTGGGTTTTGTTGGACATCGGTGCCCCTTGCTAGCTCACCAGCATCCTGCCACCCGGTTCCTTCAGCAGCCTCCCAGCACAGCCACTGCGCCAGTGCCCCCTTTGCCAGGAGGTCACACAAGGGCATGGTCCAGGGGTGGCTTCTCAGCTCCGACCCAAAGGCAGGGTGGGCACTGGGAGGCTGGTGGGGAAGGGCTGTGACTGCTGGTCCCCTGCCCCAGCCCCCCTCCCTTGGCTCACATCCCCACAGCATTCCTCGTGCTGGTGAGAAACCCGGCTTCCCCTCCGTGCCTCCTGCCTGCCGACATGTGTTACCCATTAGGCCTTAATTTCAGAAGATTTACAACACATTAAGTAATTTGTAGGTTATTTCAACTTTAATCTGCTGAAGTCGAGAAAATCAAAATTAAATTCAAAACACACGGATCTTCAAAGTACTGGGACTGGGGACGGGAGGGGGTTGTTTACCAGCCCTTGCCTGTCTCTTCTCCCATGCCGCTGCCGCTGCGTCTCCTGCCCCCTCCTGCGCCGCTGCCCTTCCTGCCACCCCTCCGGTAGCAGGGCTGACGAGGGCTGTACTGCTGGGACTCGGGGACCCCCTGGCTTTGGTTGAGGGGTGTCAGTGAGCATAGGATGATGCCTTTCGGACTGACTGACCACCTCCATGGCATGAGAGGGAAAGCACTGGCAGATTCTGCACTCTCTGTGATCGTGTCTGTCATTAGCGCAAGTGGCAGATGCACCAACCGCTCCCTGGGCTCTGGAGATAATGATTTTGTCTCCCTGTGCCTCACTTGCCTGCTTCTGTGTTGGGAAGACTATCCTGCCTTGTGAGACTGAGTGTGCTGAAGCTGTAAGGCATTCAGATGCTATGGAGAGGGAGGCTGTTGGCCCTAAGGAGCTGAAGCAGGGGTGGGGACCTGGGAACCACTGTTGTTACAGGCTTTCCTCTTGCTCTTCTGCATCCACCGACCAAGGGCATTTGCGTGACTCTGTCCCTCTCAGGAGTATTCTCTTGCTGAGAAGGAACTGCCATGGTCTCCTTCACTCCTTCTCCCATCTGCATGTAGGGTCATGGGAATGCTGTCCACGTTGTGGATGTGTAGTTGGAGATACCCCCGTGGGGTTTATCCAGCATTACCATCAGTGTACTGCACATACCTCCTGCCCAAAGCAGGTTCACATCATCGGCAGCTTTCAGAACTGGTCTGAAACTGGTCTAATCATTCGTTTTAATGATTAGAAAAGCTAGAACTGAGATCTTCCTTAAACTCTTGGGATGGGATAATGGTCTAGTTGAATCACAGAACTGGGAGTCTTTTCTGATGAACAGAGGCTGTTAAGGCGTTATCTTGGGGCTCAGGAGATCTGAGATTTGTCTCAACTCTCTACCATGCCAAGTTTTGTGTTGATCTAAAGCAAATCACTTACCCCATTTATGCCTTGGTTCCCTCCCTGCGTAGCTGAGATAACACGCTTGGAGGAGAGTCGTGAGGATGGATGTGATGGGTGTTGAACTCCACAGTACTGAGGGGCTGGGCCCTGCACAGCTCCTGGAGTCCCCAGGTGGTCTCAGGGCCTCGGTTCCCCATGTGTGTGGGGAGAATAGCTTTTTTCTCTCCCCAGAGTTTGATGAATGGAAAGTGTGTGTGTCACAGTTCTGCTATTTTGCACTGATCTCTCCACCCACATCCCAGACGGTTTCCGGGTTCCCAGCCCACCAAATCCCTCAGGCATCTCTTCAGGGGCCCTTTCCTCTTCCAGTTTAGTGCCGCCTTATCCCAGAGCTGGGTGGTGGGGTGCAGCAGACGTCCCATTTGGGAGCAATCCAGAACTGCTGAAAGGATGAGCGTGCTGACTGGTTGGTTTTTGTGCGTCCCTGCATTGCAAGGGTGCTCGGCCCAGAGCTGACTCTGTTGCCTTGTGTGTCTGTGAGCCAGATCCCCTGGAAGTTGGCTTTATCAGGAAATGTGTCATGGAATTACACGTAGGGATACAAGCGCTTTTGAGGGCGATGTCCCCAGTTCTGCTCCAGCAAGGAATCTGGAGGTGCAGGAAGTCTTCAAGCATGTTACACTTCATCTACATCTGTAGGTTTTCCTGCTTCAGGCCTGAATACCTGGCTCTGTCCATCTCATACTCTTGCCTGCGCTGGGAAATTTTTATCAGTACATCACAGATTTGTATTTTCTCTAAGATTACTTGACACACCTTAACACAGCTGCTCTGACCTGTTTAAGGGGGTAGATGTGGATACAGATGTGGAGGACGACTCCTGTATTTTATGCAGACCACTGGGCAGCCAGCAGTGTAGTAACTTTCAGTCCCTTTTGGCCTGGGCTGGTTTTAAACCAGATGTCAAAGCATGTGTGGTTTGAAACAGAAATTGTTTTTCTAGTCTCTGCAGAGTTCATCTCCTGGGTCTTCTCTTTGCAAGGAAGAAAGAAAAGGATTTGTGTAAAGCAGTTGTTTGCTTACCCTTATGAAAAGTCTTGTGCAGAAGAGGTAAAAATTAATTTTGATTTGTATTAGCTGGTCAAGCTAAACCCTAGAGACCAAGTCAGATTCACACTAATAAGCTAAAATGTGTTAAAGGTAGAACCTGCCTTATCCACATGAAATATATCTCTTTTGAAGTGGATGGCAAAACTCCTAGTGACTTCATTAGGACCCAGATTTCACTTTGCTTTTAATGGTGTCAGAAATCTGCCATCCTTCCTGGCACAAACCTGTCCTGAGACCCTGAAAGTCAAATTAAATACTTCTGCCCGCGGCTTACTCAGCTACTGGTGGTGGTGCAAGTCTGTGTTTCTTTTTTGGAAGGGAGTGCTGGACTTGGAGGGGTGCAGAAAAATCTCCTCACAGCATAGGAACACCATTTAGCAGCGAGTCCTTCTGTTGCTGTGTGAGTGTATGGGATGATAATACCCCCTCCTGCATGGGCTAATGTGCCAAGTTAATGGAGATTTGGAGAAAATTTCAGGATCCTGTGGTAGAAGGCAGCACAGTGGAACATGAACACACACTCTGACAGTCATGATGACACTTGGTTCATGTCTAGTGCCTTCGATCCTCTTGTGAAGATCAGTGAAAGTTCAGACTTTGTGCAAGGAGCATTGTTGCCCTCTTTGAGCAAAGGGGAAACCGAGCCACAGGAAAAGTTAAATGAATAATTTACAGGTGTTCCTGAGCCTTTGGCAGATCAGGGAGTGGTGCTTGAGCACCCGCCTCTCAGTCCTGTGCTCTAACTTCTAGATCAAACGTTCCCAGACTTCTTTCAATGGATGGGAGGCAGCTGAATAGAGAGTTGGCCTGATTGATGCCCTTTCTGTACATAATCACAGAATCTCCCTGTGGCAATTCCAGCAATTGCTTACGTGGGAGGTAATGGCAGGAAAATACTCACAGTAGGATTTGTATGTGCTTTGTGTTTGCCTAAACCTGATCTCCTTGAAGTCCCAGAAGTTTGACTAGCCACTTCAATGCCAGCAGAATTGACCCTAGTCCTGGGCATTTTTGCAATTCTGTGTCTTCTCAATTGCATTGAAAGCAGGCAGGTAGCTGGGGAAAGGAGGAACTGTCCACATGTGAGCAGTCAGCTCTCCATCAGGTGATTTTCTAGGGCAAGTTTCAGGTTTCGCCCAGCAGCTGGGAACCTCTGCTTTTAAACCCCACTGACCTTGGGACATGTCATCCCTCGTGCCCTTATGCACCTTGGACTCTAAAATACAGTAATCTTTGGGTCTTCTGCTCTCCAAACAGTGCAGGGGACAAGGATGTGGGTAAAGAGATGGTGCTTTGTCTGTGCAGGGTATGGCTGAGACTGGGATAGGTCCTTTGTCCAGTTAAATATCCAAGGGCATATGGGAAAGTTTGGGTGTGCTCTTTCCCAGTCTGGTGATGGTGTTTGGTTCAGTGTCCTTGGACTAAAACCAGTTCCTGGTTGAACTGCTGAATCAGAATGAGTTACTGGAGTGGAGAATGTGATCCCAAAATGCCGAGCTGGGCAGCAGTGGTGAGAGCCCAGTCAGGGCCATCTGTGGGCAGCTCTTCTTGGACGCGTGCGATAGTGTGATGCTTTCCAAGCACAGGTCGGGATGGCACAAAGAGAAGAAGAGAAGACCAACACCAGTAACTCCTAAGGCTTTGGGGGGATGATGGAACACCTTGCCCAGAAAGCAGAGAAGGGCTTATGAAAAGCTGCTTCTGAGTGACTCTGCTGGCTGGGCTGGGAAGGGCTGGGAGCTGGAGGGGCTTGGCGTGCAGCGGGAAGGAGGCCCCGGCCCAGCCGAGCGTGCCAGGCAGGTAGCTGGTTGCCCTGTTTCTCCTTGGTGTCTGCTAGTCTCTGAGTCCTGGTTCACAGCTCCCTGCAAGCCAGGGATGGAGGAGATCCTATGAAAATGATGATATGTGACAATCAGTCACAGCAATTAGTGTTTTGGTTAACAGGCCTTTTTTGTTTTCTCTCACCCAGACAGAATGTCACAAATAAATCCTCGCCTGCATTTGCATATTAATTGGATCGGAGACGTCAAGCATCTTTCATTAAAGAAAATGATCTGCATATTTGGAGACATAAAATAGTTATTTTGATGGGTTTTTTTCATAAGATCAGGGGGTGGGGGAGGAAGGTGATGGGAGCAGTGGAAATTGAGGTAGAGCGAAGGCAGAGAAAGCAGCTTTTGTGGTTAACCCCTTGTGGCCCAGAACTAGCTGATGCCCAAAGCAAAAATAATAATATAAATCAATAAACGATGGGGTGCAGAGCAGCTTGTGGAGCACTGCCTCACTCTCTCCATAGCGTTGTTCTGGGGGCCCCGGTGATGGTGGGTAGCCACAAATGCACTTCCAAAACGTCTTTCCCTGCCAACTCTGTCCAGCCACAGATTTGGGTTGTTACAGGGCCCTCTTTGCCATGTCTCATTCATGAGAGCACTGTGGCATTGTTGGTTGCTCCAGCATCAGGGCTTTTGGGTGGTGGGGCTGCAGTGCCACGTGCCGTGGGTGCCCTCAGCACCTGGAGCCAGCAGCAGCCACCGGAGAGCCGCTGTGTGCCTCAGGGGAACACTCTGGCCATTTGGGCAGGGAAGGAGATCCTTGTGTTCAGGTCCTGCTCCCCTTGCCTCCAGCTCAGGCAAGTGAGGTGTGGAGAGCTGGGGGTGGATGTCAGCTCCACTCCTGGCTGGCACAGCCATGACCTGGGTCTCCATCAGCTCTCTCTGTTCTTCCAGAGGCAGCTCTTCTCCCTTCAGTGCCTCTGTCGGGGTGTGTGTGTGTTTCCAGACAACCCTGCTGTTTATTGGGCTGTCCAGGAGTAACGCATCTGTTTAACACCATGGGACAGCTTGTTCTGTTTGTCTGGCCTGCGACTGGCTTCGGGAACCAAAGGCTCCATTTGAGGCAGGGAAGAAACCCTCCCAGTGCCCTTAGTCCAAATCAGTTCATGGTAGATGGGAGGGTTCACTTGAACTCCTGGATCTCTACCCCTTCCTCAGACTCTTGAGTAATTTTTTTCCTTCATGTTGGCAGCAGCGTTGCCCAACAGCCCAGGGCAGGAGGTAAAGAACCTGACCCTCTACTTTTGAAACTGTCTGGGGAATTTCTGTAGGCAGCATGCAGTGGCTTGAGATGGATTTTGGCCAGGACACTGAGGTTAACACTGCAATGGGATCCAAGGGTACGTTGGCATGAATGTAAATGATCACGTTCTGGCAGATTAGCGAGTTGCCGCTTGTCGGCCGTGCGGCGGCGTGGGCCTGTGAGCACGCTCCTCCCCGCCTCAGTCCCAGGGAAATGCACTGACTCCAAACCACTGCAGACCTGGGCTGAGCGACTGGGCTTCCTTCACAAGACACCACGGCTTGGGCGAGTGCCTTTGCCCCACGAGTGACTTGAGTAGCACCTTGTCTCCTGGAGGCCTCCCTCCCTTCAGCCTGGTCCTGTCCTCGCCTGCTGCTCTGGTCAGGGGGACCAAGACCCTCTCCAAGCCCATTTCTTGAGGTGTTCCCAAGGACTCCAAGCCAGCAGGTGTGGCAGCAGCTTTGGTTTTGCAGGTTCCAGGTCCCTCTCCCTTCAGAGCTGCCCTCAAGAGTCTCAGCTGGGCATTGCAGAGGAGCACAAGCTTGGGATTCCCTGCCCGGTGCTGCGGGTGACAGGAGCTGGCAGCCTCGCCAGGCACGGCAGAAAGCGGCCTCTGGCCCCAGGGAGGCTTGGAGAGGAGCCCGTGGAGGGCTCCCTGCCACTCGTGAGCAGGGTGAGCTTGGGTGGCACAGCTTTAACTCTTCATCCATTTCCCACTCCCCACAGGAATGCTGCCTGGGCTTGGGTCAGGGAGAAGGTGGCAAGAGCCAGAGACGTTTGCAGTCATGGCACATCATCTGTGGCATGCTTTGCCTGATACTTCTTCTAAAAGCTGATCCAAGCCAGAAGGACCCCTGAGGACATCTGTTGGGGTCAGTTCTGAGGACTTCCCATTAGGCTTTAGAAGACAGGATATTTGGTTCAGAAAGCCCACCTGCCTTTGGGCAGAGCCCTGAGCTCACCGTGGGACAGCCTGGCACGAGCAGACCTCACTGAGGTCTCCTTCGGTCGGGGCAGTTTCCCCACATGCCAAACGATTCAGCCTTGAAGCTGAGAGAGTGAGGGCAAAGCAGAGGCTCTGGTTAGACAAGTACTCCAGAGTTGTTGGTAATGGAGTATGCAGTGTGGGGGCTGCTGGGGGAGGTTTAAGGAAATCATCTGGGAATAGATGGGAGATAATTTGCCTTATCAGAGTGCAAGGGAGCAGGTCTCTCTGGGTATCTGAAATGACTCCCAGAAGGTGGGGAAGGTGGTACAACCCAGAACATGTGAGTGCTGGTTTGGGGACCCAGCTTCTCTTTGCTCTGCTATGGCCCATCTAACCTTAAACCAGTCATTGAGAGATTAAATCATCTCTCTCAGCCTTGATTTCCCTTTTCCTGCCTCTTACATTTTTTCCCAACCAGGGGCTGTCTCATCCTCAGTATCCACCTGGTGCCCATGGGGTCAGACGGAGGGTGGAAGGTTGCCTTCCCTCCGTGCTTGGAAGGGCTCTGGCACATGATAAAATCTTCAGGGTGCTCTCTTCAGCAGAAGGGTTTGGCTCCCAGCTCCAGAGAGCTCTGTCCTAGGCGAAGGGGCTGTGTTTGGCAGCCCTGTGCTGCCTCGTTTCGCAGAAAAGCCTGCAATTAGCCATGGTTCCTGTCTTCACCCCACACATCAAGGCACATTGCTGTTTTTTTTTTCAGAATCCTGATCCTAGGAAGCCATCAGTATCCAGGGAACTTTATCACACACACTCGAAATAACCCAGAAAGCTGCCAGCCCCATATTAGGGAATGAATCCCTGTCGGAAAGCGAAGTGAATGCAAAATTTATTGACAGGCTACTGTGACTCCAGGCAGTTTGTGACCCAGCCCCCTCCTTTACCTCCACCCCTCCCCATCAACAACAACCCACAAACCCTCTTCAGTTCTGCTGCCTTTATATTTAGCCTGTCTGGGTCCCTTGCCTCAGCTCCCAGCACTTGCAGGAGCCTTCCCAGGGAAATGAAATAGAAACCGTGGGCAAGGAGGGCTGCACAACGTCCTCCCCACACCCAGTCCTCTCAGTCCTCTCCAGCAGCTCAGTACAAGTGCAAATACTTAATGTAAAAAAACAAAAACAAAACCCAACAAACCAGCAACAAAACCCCAACATCTGTCAGCTTAAAAATTCTTTTCCTGAGCTCAAACTGTGGCTGAGTTTTGCTCTCCTCATGACTCCAGTGCAAGGCAGGACGATCTGGTGGTTAGAGCAGGGGATGTGCAGGAGTGAGCTTCTCCTGGGCTCTGCCAAGGACGGTGCTATCTCAGTCAATCATGTTAATCCTCAGTGACTAAGTTTCCCCATTTGTAAATCTCTACCATCGCCGCAGCCTCCAAACGTCTTTCATGTCTGCTGGTGAGTTTCCTGGAGAGGTTCATGGAGCTTCTGGAGCTTCTGTTTGAGTGTCAAATTCTGCTTGAAGGAGGCATTTGGGATACTCAGCTGTGACTTTTAACAAAAGGGTTTGTTTATGAATTTTGTTCTGCTCTTCCTTACGAGGAGGGATTCCTGATAGGCATTCAGGAATATCTTCTGAGAGATAGCACAGGCTGAGGCGTGAGTTGCTGTAGGGATGTGAAATGTCGCTGTACTATATATGTATTAGGTTCTAGAGAAAAGGAGCAGAGTGTGGGATGTGTGGTAGCACTTGCATTGCACACGGTAGTTTTTCCCTCACAGTTCTCACAAGAAGCAGGTAACTCTCAGGATCTCTCTGTACCAAAGCACAGAAAGGTTCAGCGTCACACCGGGGCCTCCAAGGGACTCTGTATGTAGCGAGGACTGGAGCTGTCATCTGCATTCCTCCTGTCCTGCTAGCCAGCCTGCCTGGGCTGCTTTGGGCTCCTTGGCCAGGAGCCCCACGGCTAAAGGCCCCAGGGAATAGGACATGGGCAAGCAAAGGGAGAGGGGGCAACTTGCAAGAAATTATTTCCACCAAATTTTGACCAAAAGGGAAAGACCCAAGAAGACCCAGTAGAAACTTGTGGCTTGGTAGATGGGCAACAGAAATGCACTTGGTCTGCAGCCCTTCCATCTCTCTGCTGAAACAGCCACTCTGTGCTGGTCAAGGTGCCAGCTTCCCCCGGGTGGCCTCTGCCTGCGGGGGCTGCACCAGCCCGGTCCCACCTCTTTGTGTCTCCTTGGGGCAGCAGAGGATGGCCAGCAGCTGGAGCTGGAGCCCCTGCACGGTGCCGAAACACAGCCTGCTTGGCTCCCTCGTGCTTCACACCGAGAAACTGCAGAGGGCTTTTAAGTCCTCTCCTGATTTACCCCTCTGGGGCTGGAGAGGAGGATCAGCCCTTGGCCAGCCTTCAGGCAGGTGACCTCCATGGCCCCGCAGGTGCTGCTGGCACTGCCACGTGCTGGGGCTCCGTGTGCTGTGACCTGTCCCTGCTTCCCCTTGCTGCTGAGGAGGAGGAGGAGGTCCCTGACACCCTACCTGGCACTCGAGATGCACAGCTTTGCTGTCTGTGCACTGACATAGCCATCCCTGTCACCAGGACAAGTCAGCACCACAACGGACACTTCATTTCCTAAAAAGTGCTAAAAGGCAGGGAGGTGCAGGGTCAGCCAGCTCAGGAGCAGGCAGGGCCGCCCTCAGTGAGTGGGGGAACAGTGGGGACTGGGGGAAAAGGGGAGAAGGAGAGAGCTCAGGTCAGGTTGGTTTGGGGAAAGCCCCATCTCTCTGAGCAGGAGTTTCTAGCAGAAGAGGGTTTCATGGTTTGTGGTGCATTCAGCTCAGGGGCCAGGAACTACAGACGGTGTCTCTGCAGTGCCTGCTGTCCTTCAGCAGCCAGCCAGCACCATCAATCACACCCAGGCACCAGCAGGAAATAATTCCCAATCAATTATAATTGCTCTTCACCTACTTCCTGTATAAATCACTGATGTTTTACGGCAGATGCCATTGGAACAGGGGAGCGAGGGTCTCTTCCCTCAACTTTCTGTGTGTGTCCCAGGCCCACCCACCAAGTCCCTTGGGATGGCCCAGCCGGGGTGAGGAACAGCAGGTGACTGGGTGGGTTTTGTTGCTCCTGGAAGCAAGGGGTGGGGCGAAGGAGGAGATACTGTGTGCTCCCCAAATCTCTGGGATCCATCTGCAGGTGGGGTGAGGAGCTGTGAGGCAGAGCCCACGCCTTCAGCATTCAGCTGGTTGCAGAGGTTTTGTGCGCAGGCAGTGGAAGCAGAGGTCTCATTAATCTGGATTAGGTCCTAAACCAGCCTTTCCCAATGGGATCCTGGGTGGAGTTCACCAGACAGGTGTTCTCACTTTTTTATTCATTCTTATTCTCCTGCCTCTCTTTCCTCATTTCTCCCCTTCATCTCCCCCAGGCTTGATTGCTTGCTTGCTTAGCAAGGAGAGGTTGCCGGTGTCCAGAGCTGGATTTGAAGCAGAGTATGAGACTGGCTAAGGCAGCAGAGACCTCAGGCTCTTTGAGGTTTATGGTACCAAAATGTTACGAGCTCTGCCGTTGAAATGTGAGCAGCGCACAGATGGGACGAAACACCTTTTGGGAAGGGGAGGTCGGAGACTGGAACATCCCTTTGGAGAAGGGCAGAAAGGCAAGATAGAAAGGAGAGCTGCTCGGGGACTGGAGGAGTGGGA
>NW_008605517.1:0-907 GCF_000691845.1 Merops nubicus
GGGGAGTGAGAAGGGGCCCAGGTCCAAGTCATCTTCTGTGTTGGTGAAGGGATCAGGCCACGTCACCGCCTCCTCTGCGTTCGCAGGCGCGGCGTTGGTGTTTTCCAAATAGTTGTTTTCTGCCGCGCTAACGACTTCTGCCTGAGGTTCCGCTGGCATGCAGGGGGGCTCTGGAGGTATCTCGGGTGCTTCCTCTGGAAGAGGCTTGCAGTTGTTGAAGAACGTGTCTAACCTAGTAGGGGACATGTACGGGGCTTGCTCTTCAGCATTCGCTATCTCTCCTGGAACTGCTTCCTCAGCATCCTCCTTGACTTCGTTGAGCCCCGGCTCAGACACTGACAGGGGGTATGACATGGGGGAGACTCTGTGGGAATGAAGGCTACTGGCGTGGGATGGATCGGCTCCAGGGAGCAGAGCGGGGGCTTGGGGGACTCGGAAAACCTCTGGGGAGATTTCATGAGCAGCTCCGCGCCCATGGGCCAGCTGACGGAGTGCTCTGCTGGGTTAGCCATCAGGCTGGGAGGGATGGCGGCGTCGGGGTTTCTGGAAGGAGGGTTGTCCCAGTCTATGTTGTTTTGTTCTGGCATACCCGAACTAAAATGGTTTTCCTCCATTGGTGGCAAGTAGGTAGGCTCTGGGGGCATGATGGAGGCGGTGGCTTGCTGCTCCTCCGTGGTATCCAAGGGCATGCCGAGGTCGGGGGGAAGAGCACTTTCTACCGAGGGAGCCAGCAGCTCGTCTCTGTGCGAGGGGGAGGATTTTGCTTGTAAACCAGAAAAGACACTTTCAGGCGACTGGGCGACCCCGCTGACAGCCCCGGGTGTGCAGTGCAACGCTTCCACCTTGGGAGAGGAAACCCCATAATCCGGCGAGTAGTACCCGGGAGACAAACACTGGAACTTCTCAG
>NW_008605517.1:938-10904 GCF_000691845.1 Merops nubicus
CAGGAACGGAGGGAAGGGGGACTTTCTCCTCCACCAAATGCTGCACCGGAGAGTCATAATTTGAGGTCGCTGGGACGCTTTGCTGTCTGAAGAACTTCTCTCCGACGCTGAATTCTTCCTCGGGTGCCCTTCTGATATCGACCGAGATGGACCGGTAGAGGTTGGTGGAGGGTATGGTGCGAGTCGGGGTCTGACTCGGGTTCTCGGGGAGCCCGCTGGAAACGTTCGTGTACCTGTCGAAGAAGGAAGGAGAACAGGCGTTCATGGACATGGTGGATATGGGCAGCGAGTGCTGCGAGTCGGCGCATTCGAACATCAGGTCCGTGTAGTCTTCGTTGCTGCAGGAGGGAGTCCTGGGCGTCTGCATCACCTCCTCGTAGCTCGGGCAAGAGACCACGGACGCCGGGGTCGGGACTCCCGTCGGCCGGTTCTGATCTGGCCTGGGAGAGGCCGGGAGGATCTCCTTCAGCTGAGGCCCCGTTATCCAGTCCTTGGAGTCCGTCCCAACAGCAGGCTGGGGCTTGTTTTCCGGTGAGAGGATAGGAGTCAGTGGGCCCAGCTCTTTCATTTTCTTGTCCTTGAGCTGAGTGTCCAGCGTTAACGGCTTCTTTGTTGCCAGATCCAGGCTCCTCTTGCGCACATCTTCCGAGCTTTTCAGTTTGTCCTTTAGTTTGGGGTCTCCGGACCTGTGCCTCATTTTCTCCATCTGTTTCATTCTCTCTTTGTGTCTTTTGTGGCGCTCCTCAATCTCCAGGTCCTTCTGGCTCAGCATCCTCTCAAAGCTAGTCATCATCAGATCACCGTCCCCCAGAAGCTTCTCCCTCGGCCTGGCACTGTCCTTCTTGCCGCTGTCTTTGGAAAGGGTTATTTTTTCATTCCCGTTGCTTATTTTTATTGACTCTGACTTGTCTTTCTCCTGGTTCTCCTTGAGCTTCTCCTTCAGTTTGCTCTCGCCGAATTTGAGGTTGTCCTCCTTTGATTTATCTTTAAAGTTGGTAACTTGAGGACTGTCCTTGTCTTTAAGCGCTGACTTCGGCTCGTCTTTGTGATGTTTAAAGAAACCATCTGCATGTTTGTCTCTGTGCTTTTCCTTTTCCTCCTTCCATTTTTCCTTGTGTTTATCTCGCTTCTTTTTCTCCTTAGCTGTGCTGATGGTGCTGGAACTGTAGGTCTTTTCTTTTTCCGCCTTCTTTGACAGCTCTCTTTCAGAATCATTTTTATCTTTCTTTTCAGAAAATAAGTAATCAATGCTTTTCTCTGGTTCCTCATCAGGCTCTGCCTTCATGTTGTAGGAAGTGCCAAAAGCCTCCCCATCCACAGAGAAATCTTTTTCATAGTGAGTGGAATCCTTCCTGCTGCTGGAGTCTTTGAATTCGTCAGTTTTTTCCTTTTTCTCCGTCTTCTCCTTCTTTGCTTTTTCTTTCTCGTGACTTTTCTTTGATGAAGATGAGGAATGTCTGTGTCTTTCCTTCTCCTTGAGTTTGTCCTGCAAGCAGGGTAAAGGGAGAGAGTCCTTAAACTTTTCTTCGGCGGCATCAGCGAGGGAGAGGTTAGAAGACTCAAAGAGGCTGGTCAGCCCTGGGTCTTGCCCTCTGTCTGTGAAGCTGTCAGAGGAGATCTCGCTGATCTTGTCATTGGAGTCGTCTCTGTAGTCATTCAGAGCCTCCTCCTCCAGCTTCTCCAGCAGGCTCTTCTCCGACTCCCCTCCTTTCGAAGACTTTTTCTCTTTGGAATGCTCCTTCTCCGGCTTCTCCTTATGCTTGCTTTTCACCTTGTCATCATTGGCATGTTTCTTTTCAACCTTCTCTGGGAGCTTTTGCTTGTTTTTCTTCTCCTGAGTGGAATCTACGGACGTTCTGTCTTTCCTGTCCTTGTACTTCTCGGTAGAGTCTTTATCCTTCTTCTCTTTGTGTTTCTCAAAGGAACTCTTCTCCTTCTTCTCTTTCCCCCCGTCCGATGTCCCTTTGTCCTTCTTCTTCTCCTTGGAGTCCTTATCCTTCTGCTTCTCTCCCGAGTGCTGCCTGTCGGAGGAGTACTTGCGGTGCTTGTCGGGGTACAGCTCCTTCTCGGCGCCGGGGCCCTCCTCCTTCTCCTGCAGGCTGTCCAGCCACGTCGCCCACCTTGAACCCTGCCAGGCTGTAGTCGTCCCGCTCGTCCTCGCTCTCGTCGGTGAAGATGTCTGCAATGCTGTACCAGCTCTTCTCCTTGCCCTTCTTCTCCTCCTTTTTCTCGGAGAAGTCCTCTCGATCCGTGGAGAAGTTTTTCTCTTTCTTCTCTTTAACCTGGTCGAAAGAGCTCTTCCTTTCTTTGTCTTTGCTGTGCAGGTCTTTGTATTTCTCCTTCGTTTCTTTCTTCTCTTTGAAGCTCTTGTCTAGCTCTTTGTCCTTCAGGATTTTTTCAGGAGCAACTTTTTCATTCTTCTCCTTGTCGCCTTCTTTGGATTTTTCCTTGTATTTTTCTGGCTTCACCTTTTCTTTTTTTTCTTTATCGGGAGCATCTTTCTTCTCCTTTTCCTTCCCAGAGTGGTGCCTCTCCCAGCTCTCCAGAGCCTTACTGCTGAATTCGGGGTCAGACTTATCCTTGAAGAACGTTTCGCAGCCGTACTCCTTGAAGTCATCTCGATAGGGCTCCTCCTGCTTCGTTTTGGTATCTTTTCGATCCTTGGAGCCATCAGAGGAATCTTTTCTGTCTTTGTTGGTTTCACCTGTATCTTTTTCTTTCCTCTCCTTGACGCTCTCGGCAGAATCCTTCCTCTTCTTGTCCTTTTCAGGCAAATAACTAGGAGTAACTTTGTGTCTGTCCGTTTGGTCCTTTTTCTTCTCGGAGCTTTTGTCCACGTAGTCCCTCTCTTTCTTCTTTAAGAAAGTGTCTTTTTCACTGCGTTTCTCGTTGTACTCCTTTTTTTCTTTTGTTTTATTTTCCTTTTTCTTGTCTTTAATTTCCTCTTTCACGGGTTCGATGATTAGTTTTGCCACGGTGTCATTTTTAATCTCCCTGAAATCCGTTACTGGAGAATCCCAGCTATCTTCACCTTTGAAATCGAAGGATGAGTCAGAAGACAGGTCTGAGAACCACCTCTCCTGCTGATCATCTGAGAGGCTGAACTTGGTGTCCTCGCTTTCGGGAAATTGGTTTTTGTTATTGAACTCGTCAAACCCAGACTCGTCCCTGTAAAGTTTTTCTTTTTTGCATTTTTCTTTCTCCTCCTTGAAGGATTTTTCTTTCTCTAGTTTAGAGACCTTCTCCTCCTTCAGTTCATTCTTCTTTTCAGATTTGGACTGCTTGTCCTTTGACTTCTTCTTCCTCTCCTCCTTGTGTATTCTCGGCTTCTCCTCTTTGGGAGACTTCTCCTTTGCAGGTTTGTCTTTCTCTGATTTACTCAATCCTTCTCTGAAGGATTTGCTCATGTCTTTACTGCCATCTTTGAGTTTTCTTAATGATTTCTCCTCTTTTGAGGATTTTCCAGTCTCATCTTTAAACAACCACTCCTTCTCCTCCCCTTTACCTTTGGGGAGCTTCTCCTCCTTCTTACTGTGTTCTCGCTCGTGCTTTAACACTTTCAGCTTGTTTTCGACTGGATTTTCTGTCTCTACTATCAAGCCCTTCTCAGGCTTTTGTTTAGAGTCCTCAAACTCAAAAGAAAACGTTTTGATTATTTTAATGTCTTGGCTGATGGGACACTGTCCCTTCTCCTTGTTTTTATGTTTGTGTTTTGTTTTATGCTTTTTAACAACCTTCCCCTCCTTGTCCAGCTTTGGAATCGCTCCATCCACGTTGCTATGGAATGAATTCTTTTTCTCAGAAACGGTGTTGTGTGGGGTGTTTTTCTTTTTGTGCTCTGGTTTCTTCCTGACTGGCTTTAGTGACTCTAAGCTCGAGTCCTCGGACGAGTAGTCTGACTCGCTCGTCAGCCTCGTCCTGGTGGAGTCCGATAAGGAACTGACGTCTGACCAAGCTGGAGAAGAGATGGTTTTCCAATTGTCCGTCCTCCAGTGCTTGGAGTGCTGTTCTGTAAGGTTAGGGTTATGTTTCTGGGATGCTAAACTCCCGTGAGAAGAGGTTGATGAGGCAGACAGAGAGTTAAACAAGGAGGATTCCTTTAGCACTAGCCTGGAGTCCTTTACACAGCTAGAGCTCTGAAGAGAGTCTCTATCATCCTCCTCACTCTCCACATTTTCACTCTCTGATTCAGAGGAACAAAATTTGTCATTTTTTTTGCCAAACCGAACCTCTTTGCTTTTCGTCTCCTTCTTCCGCTTCTTTTTGACTTTGCTTTTCTCCTTCTGGGCCTTGGTGCTGGCGGGCTCCCGAATCTTGCTGCTGGGCAACATCGAGTGGGTCGAGAGCCTCAGCTTCTCCCCCGTCCCCACGGCAACGCTGGGCTCCTCCTCGTCCGAGCTGTCCGACAGGATGCGGTGGGCAGCTTTCTTTGGTGTAATTGTGTTATTTTTAGTATAAGTTTTCACTTCCATTTTGGGTATGGAAATGAAACTGTTTGCTTTAGTCTCTTTTCTGTAATCCTTTTTCAGCAAATGTTTGTCATCGACTGGCGGGACCCGGTCCTGCTCGTCGTCCTCATCGAATTCGTACTCATCCTTCACGGGGGTGATGGTTTTGGGGGGCTCCTGCGCCTTGGGCTTGTGCTTCAAACCCTTCTCGAACTCTGAGTCTGTGTTATTGCCATCAACAGAGCTGGAGGGGGCGAAGGAAGGGGCGTCCTCCTCTTCTGAGGTCTCTGCAGGGAGAGAAGAATGATGTGTTAGAGGCTGTGAGGGGTTTGGGGGAGGAAACCATCATCAGCCTGCTGCAGACACAAGCCCCTGTGAATGGCACTGCTGCCCTTTTGCCTTTGGCAAGTTTGCAGCTGAAAGCCCAAAATGCCAGGTTGGGAGAACTTTCAGAAAGGACCAGCTATCCTGTCTGAAACCTGTGTGGGGTGGTCCTCCACACAACATCCTGGGTGTATCACAGAACCACAGACAGGGTTGGGTGGGAAGGGACCTTCTGAAGTCCTCTAGTCCAACCCCCCTGCAGGGAGCAGGGACATCCCCAACTAGAGCGGGTTGCTCAGAGCCCCGGCCAACCTCCCCTGGAATGGTTCCAGGGATGGGGCAGCGACCACTTCTCTGGGCAACCTGGGGCAGGGACTCACCACCTTCAGCCTCAAACGTTTCTTCCTTTTCTCTAGTCTAAACCTCCCTCTTTGAGTTCAAGTCTGTTACCCCTTGTCACGCTGCAATAGGACCCGACCAAAAGTCCCTCCCCAGCTTTCTGACAGGCCCTTGAAGTCCTGGCAGGCCACCAGAAGGTCTCCCAGAAGCCTTCTCCTCTGCAGGCTGCCCAAGCCCAACTCTCTCCTGCTGGGCTCCCAGCAGCGGGGGTCCCCCCTTGGGTCATTGTTGTGGCCTCCTCTGGATCAGCTCCAACAGGTTCGTGTCTTTCTTGCGCTGAGGTATCGAGAGAAGAACTTTTTAACAGGGATGTGACTGCACGCAGCGTAGGTCAGGACTCTTCGTGAGACTGAAACTCTAATGAGCACTAATTAAAACCTGTGTTTCCTCCCTCGCACAGCCACAATGGTGGCATTCACAGGCTCTGGCCCCTGCCCTCTGACCAGGGTGGGATGGGAAGACACCACATGCACACAAACCTCTTCTCTCGGCTCCAGCTGGACCACTACCCACATTCTAAAGCGAGACATCCATTTACCTGCAATTGGCTTCCAATCCTACATCTTGGTTGCACCAGGCAAGTGACCTCAAGGTAGGCTTCCAGGGCAAACAGCTAGAGCTCCCGGAGCTATGGGCTGGTAGTTATGTTGTCTGAATTTGGGTTACAGCTACGGATGGACTCCTGACCGTGGCAGCCACGTGCAGATATTCCGACAAGAGTCTAACTTCACTGTCCTCTTAACGTCTCTGTATCAACAGACAGCTCCAGGCCACAAACATCACTCCCACGTTCACATAAAGGTCAATCTCACCTGTGGAGCTCTCTTCGCTGGAGGGGTACGTGGTCTTCCCCAGGAGCAGATTCACCATGGTGGGAGAATTAGCTACTTTTAAAGGTGTCTCGCCCTTCCTGTTGCTTTGATGAGGATTCCCTCCGTAATGTAACAACAATTTCACCACCTGAGAAGAGAAATGGAGACTTGGAAGATGCTCACGATGTTTCAGTTCCAGGCTTTTTGTACAATTTCCATATGTAACTAAAAGAGGGATGTCCTCAAGCAGTATTTCCTCAGGACATGCCTTATGGTACTACCATTCACCAGTAAGAAAGGAGACAAAAACCAGCAACATGAACCAACTTGAGCAGGAAAGAAAGGAGAAGAACATGACACAAAGCCATGCTCTCTCCCCTGACTCCAGAAGAAGAAGAATGAACTCTCCCCTGCACAGGGGAACACCGAGTAAACCACTCAGCAGCGCTGGGGCAGGGAAATTCTTGCCCACTACCCAGCGAACGATAATACAATAGCCAGAACCTCTGTATTTGCACGAGAAAAAAAAAACCCACCCAGAAGTCATTAAAAGCACAGCTATGCACTGCAGCACACACCAACCTTGAAGTGCCCGTTGTTGGCTGCGTCATGCAGCGGGGTGTCATCGTCCAGCCCCTTGGTGTTCACCTCGGCGCCCGCAGCAAGCAGCTGCTTGGCCACGTCGTAGTAGCCCCGGTTGCACGCCTCGTGCAACGCCGTCCAGCCTGCAAGCAAAGGGACACTCAGAACCCGGGCAGCCCCTCCGTGGAGGTGGTTAGGTGGTGAGCAGTAACCTCCACCCACAGACGCTGCACATGCTCTGATGGCCAAGGAGATGGTCTCGCTTGCCCAGCTCCCCAGGCACAGCAGGGAGACACCTGCAGCTCTGCCTCGTTGCTCCAACCAAGCGGTGGGTAGATGGATCCTGCTTTTCCCTCTGCTCACACAACGTGCTGCAGAGGGATCACCTGCTGGAACAGGCAGAGGTTTTGTGTAGGAAACTACGAGAGTTGCCAATGTCAGGGAGAAGTCAGGTCTCAAACCCTTTCCCCTTCTGACTCCTCCACAAGGGAAATTTTACTGCCGAGACCAGGACTGAGCTCTGAACTGCACACATGGCTCTGAAACATCCCCTGCAAAGACCTCACAAATATTTTCTGTGTGTTCTCCAAATCAAGCAGCCACACCACCACAGAACAGGCCACGGCATGGGGAGAAACCAAACAGCAGGTCTCCACAGTAACAGTGCTTCTAGTTCTCAAACAAACCTCCAAAGAACACAGGATGATATATTCTATCACGTTCAAACAGACTATTTTTAAGCAGAAACTGTTTTGAAGTTTCCCAGCACACGTGCCTGGCTCCTTGGGTATTTTGCTGATAGCGCCGTGGGAGCTCGTCCTGCTGCCTTCCCTGGGAGCAGTTGGAGGGCACCTGTGCCCAGAATTAATCAGAGCTGATAGCTCAGCCCAGTGCTGATATTAATCACGCAGCCGGAGGAACGTGTTCATCTATTTATAGCCCCAAAATCGTGCAAAGAGACCAGCAAAGAGCAAAGTGGAGCGCTGGGACGTGCTGGAGGGAAGGCTGCCCGTGCTCCCTCACCCCATGGCTGGCTGGGGTGTGTGCCAACGGCACCGTGCCCCATCCCATGGGCACCTTCTTGCTGCAGGACCTGGGGTCGTTCCCATCCCAGGCTCCTCTCCCCACTCCCACCACTGTAAGCAGGAGCTCGGCAGTGCTGCTACTGCTGCTGAGGAGGAGGAGGAGGAGGAGGAGGTGCTGCTCCTCAGCTGAGGCTCAGGATGGTCAACATGTCCTTGAATCCAGAGGCCCAGCTGGCGCAGCTGGCAGCCTGACCTTGGCACAGCTCTCCATAAGCAGCACCCCCACGTTCAGGATTTGAAAACAAACCCCAGAACGCTGCAGGGATCACCCAGCCAGCTCTGGAGTGATGACTTTACAGACCCACTCCCTCCAGCACTTTTGTGTTCATCATTTCTTATATTTTAAGGGAAAAAAATAGCCAAGCCAGCCCCCCCGCCTTTGCAATTCCCCCTCCACACTTCCAAGACAACCCTTCCATGTGGAAGGGCACAATGGAGCAGAGGGGCCTGGCTGCAGCATTCCAAGCATGGAGCATGTTCAGAGCAGGCAGGAGAGCCTGGGAATTTAGCTCCCAAACTCCAACAAGGCAATTGATGCTTTTCAAGGATTTATTATTTGGACAAATCTGTAGCATTTTGGGATTTTTTTAAAGGACAGGAAGACATTTTCCTCCCCAGAGCTCCAAGTCGCTATTTTTGATTCATCTTCTCTTTACAAGCAGCAAACCCACGTTACAAAGAAATTGCTTTCTCTGGTGGGAGGTGGGTGAGGGCCAGGGCTGGGACCCGTGGGCTGCTCTGCCAGCACTGCCAGCGGGCTGGTTACCTGCAAAGTCCTTCACATTGACATCTGCTCCCTCGATGATGAGCTCCTTGATGCGCCGGGCATCGCCTCGGATGGCAGCTCGATGCAGCCGAGTCTCTCCTCGCTCGTTTCTCTTATTTACTTTATCTTTGGTTTTGGAGGCAGAGTTAGGAGTTCCCTTCTGACAAACTGTAGACTGAGAGGGATGCTTTGGTGTTGTGTCAACTGCGTGGAGGAGAGAAACAGTCAGGAGCCAGGATTCAAAGGAAGCCCTAAACCTTTAGAGGGAGCTCGTGGAGCACGTTTCATCTCGCCTCTCCCCGAAACTCTCACCAGAAGGCAGCGAGAGGCAACAGAGCTGCTGTGAAGACAGAGGAAAGCCTGTGTGTGTCCAATGCAGAGCTTAACCGCAGGCTGCCAGAGCCCACTGGAGGGAACTGCCCTCCTTGCAAAGGCTGCGGGCGATCCCATGATTTAGGAGCAGACAATGCAGTTCCTTACCCGAAAACCTCATTTCCTAAGGGAGGTGGCCTTCTACCAAGTCCCTGTGAGGTCTGACTTGGGAGGAGATGGCACATTTCCTGGGAGAAGAGCTGAATGCTCGGAAGCTACACAGCTTTTTGCCCTTTTTTTCCCCCCCCTCCAAGTAACAGCAACATAAGCAGCTAGGTTGGTGTTAAGAACAACAAAAATAAAAGCTGCAGCCTTGTGTGTAGGATGCAGATGTGTGCACAGATAGCACAGTGCCTCTGAAAACCCCGGGGCTCACGTATGCAACAGATACAAATGACTAAAATACAAAATCCGTGGTAAACACATTCCAGCTGCTCTGTGTCTCAAGTTACAGTTGCAGTGGTTACGTGTCTCAGCCCTCTCCACAAGAAGAAACATTAAAAAACCCACGGAGGATGACATTTTAACTTTATTCCCAACATTCCTTTACTGAGCTAGCCTGAGAAAACATGAAGCTCTGAGAAGAGGAGGCTCCAGTGGAACCAAAGCTCTACTTAAGGAGCCAGGACGAGCTCAGGGGTGGCCCGGGGACCCCAGCACCAGGCATGGACAAGCCCCATCTGCCCACCCCTTGGAACAAAACCCCCCCTCTGGATCTCACCTGGGCTGTTTGCAGACTCTTCTGCTGTCATCTGCATGAGGAGAGCGACTTGCTGGCGCTCGGAGAGCGGGTACCCTGCCCGGATCCCCGAAAGGCCCATTCCGAAGAGCAAGCCAGGCTTCCTGGTGGCGGGCTCCTTTTTAATCCTCTTCCGCTCAGGACCCTGCTTTTCTGGAAACAGGGGAACACAGAAACACAGGCTGTGACTGGGGCTGCAGCTGAAACCCAGGGTCGCTTGAGCAAAGCGCTCTCCAACTCCGATTCCGTACCTCGAACAGAAAAGTCTGTGGGGTGAGGGGTCTGTGCCTATGGTGAGGGGTCTGTGCCTGCAGTGAGGGGTCTGTCCCTGTGTGAGGGGTCTGTCCCTGCTGTGAGGGGTCTGTCCCTGTGGTGGGTGGGAGCTCTGGTACCCGGGGCAGCCTCCCGGGCTCCCACCGCCGCGGCTGGAGACGGGGGA
>NW_008605517.1:10945-14509 GCF_000691845.1 Merops nubicus
CTACCTGTTCTCCCCCCACCACCAAAGAGCAGCTCAGGAGAGAGGGAGCGGGTCCTTGGTGGGCCACTGCCAGTACTGTACCTTCCATCTTGCTTCTAGGAGCCTCCATTTCATGCCATGGTGCTTCGAGGAGTGTACGCAGCCTTACACCACCACAGCATGGACTGAACTGGAGGCATCTAAAAGCATCAACAAAGAGTGCTAACAAGATCCAGGCTGACAGCTCAGAAACGCTGCCACCTCACCCCCTCATCATCACCAAACCGAGGAGGACTCCGCAGCCCCGGGGAGCCCCGGGCTGGCCCTCTCCTCCCAGAGCTGCTGCTGCCTCCAGCCTGGCACGGAGCACCCACCTGCAGCCTGGACCATGACTGCGGAGCCACATCTACTACATCACTCTAGAAACATGCCAAACAAACAACACCTGGTGCCCTCTCCCTGCACCTCCAGCTTTCTCCCAGTGACCTACACAGCTCAAAACTGGTGAGAACTGGACCCCAATGAACACTGGGCAACTCGCTGCCTCCCTCCCTCCCTGCACACCTCACCTCTGCCCAGGAGCCTGACTCCACAGCTCTCCTGAAGTGTTTTCCTAGTTGTCTTTATGCAAGTATCAATCCTCTTTCCAGGCAAGAGGAGCCAGCAGCCCTTCCTCTGTGCTCCACGTGTGCCCACTTGTTGGTGCTGTCCAGTGAAAGCACAAATCCTGCTGAGTGCTCTCCAGTGGGGCTGCAGAGCTGTGCCCATGCCAGAGCCAGAGAACTACGGACTGGTTTGTGTGAGAAGGGACCTTACAAGGTCACCTAGTCCAACCCCCTGCAGGGAGCAGGGACATCCCCAACTAGAGCAGGGTGCTCAGAGCATCATCCAACCTCACCTGGAATGGTTCCAGGGATGGGGCAGTGACCACCTCTCTGGGCAACCTGGACCAGGGGCTCACCACCCTCAGTGTCAAGAACTCCTTCCTTAGGAGTTCCTCAATCTGAATCCCCCGAGTCCCACTGAAGGGATGCGTTTGGTGAACAAAGCTTCAAGGTGCCAGTTCAGGAAACAAAAATTAAGTTTCCTTTCATGGAGCCAGCCAAGCAAGGGCCAGACTCTGCAGGGCAGGGCAGCGTGGCCACCCCTCGCCAGCAGCCGAGCTCCAGCCCTCCCACCAGGCAACTGCCCTCCAAGTTAAAAAGCAGCCTCGGGAAGATTTGGGTGCGTGTGAGTGGAAAATCCACCTTTGCTCAGGGCTCTCCAAGCACTGCTACAGCTGGTGTGGCTCCAGGGACTCCTGCTGCGGGTGGGGGGCTGGTGGCCACGCTCCTGGCAGATCCACGAGCCCCAGCAGTTCTCAGAGGCAGGTGAGAGGCTCCCAGAGGGACCATGTGCTTCCCCAGCCACCAAATCCTGCCTGGCACTCAGAACCCTAAACTACAAAGCTTTGTAATGAAAAGGAGTTTTGACTCGCACAGCCCCCAGGTCCTGCAGGGCTCAGCCCCAGCAGGGACTGATTTCACTCACACACCTCACTGCTGAGGCCACACCTTGAATCCTGGGGTCAGTTTTGGGCCCCTCACTCCCAAGAAGGACCTGGAGGGGCTGGAGCGTGGCCAGAGAAAGGAAACGAAGCTGCTGGGGAAGGGTCTAGAGCCCAAGTGTGGGGAGGAGCAGCTGAGGGAGCTGGGGGTGCTGAGCCTGGAGCAAAGGAGGCTCAGGGGAGACCTTCTGGCTCTGCACAGCTCCTGGCAGGAGCCTGGAGTCAGGTGGGGGTCTGGCTCTGCTCCCAAAGAACAAGGGACAGGACAAGAGGAAACAGCCTCCAGTTGCCCCAGGGGAGGTTGAGGTTGTCCTGAGGAACAATTTCTTGCCCTTGAGGGTTGCCCAGGGCTGTGCCAGGCTGCCCAGGGCAGTGGTGGAGTCCCCACCCCTGGAGGGGTTTTCAAGCCGTGGAGATGTGGTGCTGAGGGACACGGGGCAGTGGGGACCTGGCAGTGCTGGGTTAATGCTTGGACT
Source organism: Merops nubicus (assembly GCF_000691845.1). Classification (NCBI taxonomy): domain Eukaryota; kingdom Metazoa; phylum Chordata; class Aves; order Coraciiformes; family Meropidae; genus Merops; species Merops nubicus. The sequence goes on from NW_008605517.1 coordinate 12,947, forward strand.
CAATGACCTTAAAGGTCTTTCCCAAGCAAAATGATTCCATGATTCTACGATTTATCACAGCAAGAACCTACTCCCCCTGAAGAGGAACACCATGACCTGGAGCACTTCCACATGGGCTGACAACGCTGCGGCCAGCGAGGCAGCACAGGGAAGGATTTGCTTCTACTCAGATGTTTGGCTCTAAACGTGCTTATTATTTTGCTGAAGATGTTTTGAGAATCCCAGGAAGCATTAGAGGGATGACAGGAAGAGGTCTGCAAACAAGTACATGTCTGATAATGCTCTCCAAGGAAACAGGGCTTCAACTCCCAGCAGCCAGGGAGGTGAAACCTCACCAAGTAAGCACTTAGCATCCCCAGGCCCACAGCAGCATCTGGGGACATCTCCACTGCTCCAGCACGGGCCAACCCTCTTCAAACACAAGCCCTGGAACCACATCTGTGCATCAAAGGAGAATCCTGCTCCAGTGCTCTGAAGCCACGTTTCAGTTGCCCTGGCAGCTGTAACTGAGCCAGAAGATGACATCGGATCAGAGGGAAGTGAAGAGTTTTTTAATGGCTTAAAATAAAATTAAACTCAATGTGCTTATGGTAAGGAAACAATTTAGGGTGGGCAGTTCCAGGAGCCACGTGTCCCACACTAGCCACGCTCGCCCCGGGCCCGGGGACACCTGGCTGGCCCAGGCAGCACCTCCCTGCCCCCCAGGAGGCTCCAGAGCTGCAGTTCAGAGCTGGCTCCTTACACCCAGCTCAGCCAGACCCGTCTCCTCCACACACCTCAGCTCAGCAGGCAGCTCCCAGCTAAATCCTGCTGTGCCACGACAGGAGGCACAGAGCTGCCCGAGGGGGTCTCGCCGTGCCCGGTGCCACCGGGCAGTGTATTTCAGGTACCAGGGCTGTAGGGGGTAGAGGGCTGCTCTGGGCAGAGGGAGCCACGATCAGGATGGGAACACGGTCTGTAATATCACTTGGCTGCTGCAGGTTGTCAGCACGAGCCCATGATGTGCAAAAATTGATGACCAAGTTCAAATGAAACCCCCCTGAACTTGCATTAATTCTGCAGTGGCAGAAATTTCCTCCTCCACAGAACATTTAGCATTAAAGAGCACGTGATCAGCAAGATAAAAATAACTGGGGAAGCAGCCACTGCATTCCAGCTGGCTGTGGGGAGGTGGCCGGGGGCTCGGGCTGCCCCGGGGCATCGCCTAAAAAATGCTGGCGCAGCCCACCTAGAGCTGCTCCCCTCTGCCTCCTCCTGCCCAGCCCCAAACAGGGGAGAAATTCCCCCAAGAAATCCCCCCTGAGCCCTCCTGGTGGAAGGCAGCAGAGGAATGCAGCCGTGGCCCCGTCCCAGCCTGGTGCCCGGTGCCCGTGGCGCGGGGCCAATCCCGGTCTGGAGGCGCCGGGGGATGTAGGTCACTGGCTGCAGCTCCTGCCCCTTGCATAAGGAGAGACAGTGTCACATCGTCCCCCTGGACCAGCACTGGGGAGGCCACACTTTGAATCCTGAGTCAGTTTTGGCCTCCTCCCTCGCAGAAGGACCTTCAGGGGCTGGGGAGCGGCC
>NW_008605517.1:14834-18684 GCF_000691845.1 Merops nubicus
AAAGCCATGGAGATGTGGTTTGAGGGACAGGGGGCAGTGGGGACCTGGCAGTGCTGGGGGATGGTTGGACCTGAGGATCTGAAAGGACTTTTCCAACCTAATCAATTCTCTGATTCTGAGACGTCTCCCAGTGCTGACACCAGCCTCACTGTGGGCAGTGGGGCAGCCCCAGGCTCCCTGCGTGGCACAGTGCTCAGACAATGCACAGGGACCACAGAAGTGAGGCCCATAAGTGGGTCTGAAAGGTGAGCAGGAAGGATGGAGAGGAGCCTCTCCTGAAGAGCCGGGCTGTGCTGCCGGCAGCTCCGCTGCCCGTCCTCAGCAGATCCTGCTGAGGGCTCTGGGCTGGCCCCCAGGCCCCACCTGCCCCCAGGCTCACGGAGCAGCAAAGCTGCTTTATTTCCATCCAGAAGACTTGCCTCAGAACCTGGTTTCCAGCCCATTTAAAAGAGGCACCTGCATGAAGATCTCCGCTCAACACCATCGAGTGCTACCGGCTCCTGCGGGCTGCTCCTTCTCTAATTAAATGCTTTTCTCTAACACCTTGCAGCAACGTGGAGTGAATTAGGAGAAGCACTCGCAGTGGGTAAATTCCTCAGCAAACAAGAATAAAGGTTATTTTACAGGAGACCCGACCCCAGTGGGACCGAAGACGCGGCGCCCGCTGCACTGTGTGCCCGCCGCGGAGCCACGCCTCCCTTCAGCTATTTTTATAGCTCGCTGCTTGCCTCAGCCTCCCGCAAACCTACAGAGCAAACCTTCAGCCTGGCTGCCGTGGCTCAATTCGGGGATCCTGCTCAGCTCTTCCCTCCTGCTGACGTTAGCAGGAACCACACACGAGCTTAAAGGGGAAAGCAGGATCCGAGCGGAGCCGCGGCTGGAAGGTGGCTGGGGAACTCTTCCTCCTTCCCACCCCGCAGGGCAGAGCAGGAGCGGGTTCCCAGGACAAAGAGGGGTTTGAGCATCAGCCTGCAGGTCGTTCTTGTGCCCGAATTAGACTCCAGCCCATGCGACGCTTGCGCTGGAACAATGGGGAGCACAAATCTGGGGCTGCTGGGCCCCGTCGGTGGCTCTGCGGAGGAGCCAGGGAGGGTGCTGCCCCGCACCGGGGCGCTGGGTGCAGCAGGCAGGGCAGCACCACACTGGCCAGGCCCCTGCGCCTAGTCGGGATGGCAGAGAGGGGAGAGAGGCAGGGAAGGGCAGGGAACAGGGCGGTGGTGGAAAATCTGGCTGAGGTTTCTTGAAGACACGCTGTGAGACGCCGGCAGGTCGCGGGGACGGGAGCTCTGAGCCAGAGCTGCAGTTGGGCAGTGCAGCTCCTCACTCCCCACGAACGTGTCACACCCTGTAGTGCAAAAATCCTCTGTTTAAGCTGCTCTGACGTGACGACACTCACGTGGAAGGTGGTACCCTGAGCAAAAATACCATTTCCAAACAAGCAGCTCAGGCTGAACGTCTCGGCGCTGCGGGGGAAAGCGACCGCCGGCTTGTCGGGGGTTTCAACAGTTTATTTGCCGAGCAAGCACACAAACAAAAGATCAATGAGAATAAATTAGCCCGGCACAGACAGCAATGGAGACTGCACTGCACCCCCGAGAGACAGCGCAAGCCTCTGCTTCCCCCTCCCCACCCGGCATGCCTGAGAGTGACTCACTCTCACTGCAGGAGTTGCAGGGCATCAAACGTCCTGGAGCACGGCGGCTCCAGGCAGGGGCTGAGCAGGTTTCACCCGAGCACGAGCAGCCCACAGCGTCTGGATGCTGCCACCTGCTCGCAGGGCACCTGCAGATGTGGGTGGATGTGCTGCTGAAGAAGACTGACCACGAGTCAGAAGGTTTATGGCAGTGATCCAACCGTGTCCTGAAGCTCTGCGGGCACCCTGGAACTGAAGGAGGAGTGTGCAGGAGGAGAGCAGCAGCGGTGGGAGATGGGAAGCAGCACAACGAGACGGGCAGATCAACCAGAGAGGGCAGCAGGGGAGCAGGGTGGAAGGTAGAAGAGAGTGAGGTAGAGACCAGCACAGCAAGAAGGGCCATCAGGGCTGGCAAGATGGCATGGAGACCTCCACAGAGCAGAGGGACACGGTGTGCTCTGGCTGAAGAGCCTGCACCAGAGGGCAATGCAGGGAGCAGGCAGGCGTTGCACCGGGAGGTCACGGACACGCTGCAGAGCCTGGGCTGGGGGGCAGAGATGGGAGGTGAAGGCTGGATAACCAGCTAAGCCAAGGAAAGGAAAGTGAGGCAGAAAACGAGGGGAAAAGCTCCAGCAGGGTCTGCTAGAACGTGAGAAGGCACTAAGCTGCTCCTGCTTCCTCACCTGAGGGATGGAGAGGGGCCAGAGCCAGGGACTCATCCTGCATGGCTCAGCCAGCTCTGATGGCCAGGAGCAGAGGAGAGGTGCCAGAGACAGGAACAAGCCCGTTGGTAACCACATCAAGGTGGAGCTGAGCCCACCGGCCTCTGCCCACCCCAGCTCCCGGGGAGAGAGGATCCACAGGCCCCGACCTACACTCCTGCAGTGGTTTCAACAGCACAGCTCAGCTCCAGAGGGTTTATGGTGTGTGAGCTGAACACGGGTGTTTTCCCTGCACTAGTAGCCAGACAACACGGTCGTGCAGAGATGTGTGAATGCATCTTCCCATCACAGTGGCCAGTGGCTAACGCACTGCTGTAAGAGGAGCCAAGAGGCTCACAGCAGAACAATAACCTCCGTGCTAAATGCAAATAATTCTGAGAGAGACACCAATTTTGGGGTCCAAATCTCTCATTTCCCACCGAACAACCGGAGGAGGGAGGCTGGGGGAGGAAGGCTCCGCACAGCTACCCAGCCAGCCCTCCCCTCCTGGGAGCTGGGGCCAGGACACTCTGCAGACAGCTCTGATAAAAGCTCTTGTATTAAGGAAAAAGCCATCATTGATAGATTTTTGGTTCACAGAGACGCAGCACACTGCAACCTCTCCCTCTGCATGTTAAGGAGGTGATGCGGAGGGGGAGGAGGGAGATTTATGGCAGCTCCCGTCATAACCCGACCTGCTTTTCCGCACAGCACCTCCCAGATGGCTGCTGCACACGGGGAGTTTCTAAGGGTGATCTGAAGGCTGGTGTTTGCCAGTCTATCCACACTGTACCAGCATTATGGAGCCCAGCTAGGAACGGAGGAGCTCTGACATTCACTCTCTCCCCGGTTGCTAGGTGAGAACAGATTCTCGACTATTTTAGTAAAAGGACTGAAATTATCCACCCGAAGAAAGCCCCGAGGCAGCAGAGCCCTTTGGAGTCCCCCAGCTGCACACACCCGACCCGAGCCAGCGATGGGAAGCGTGCACAAATAACAGGCTCGTGGGCAGATGCGTTTTGGTAAGGAGCCGCCAGCAATTTGCTTCTCACGGGTTCCCTCGCCAGCCCCAGCCCCATCCAGCCTCCCTCAAAACACTGCCAGGCACTGAGGAACCCCAGTACTGCACTGAGGAACCCCAGCCCTGCTCCAGGAGAGGATGCTGCGTTGGGTCATCGGGTCCATCCCGTGTTTTATAGCCTGGTAATCAGTCACATAACAGAGCCGGGGGGCAGCACGAAGGAGGCTGTGGGACAGCAGAAGTTTTCAGCTCCGAGGCCGGCTCCTGCTGACCCTACTCACACCAGCAGCACCTCCCTGGACCTGCTGAAAAGGTGGCCAGGAGCCAGCCCTGGGTGCTCGCAGCCCAGCAGCCCCCAGCAGCCTGGGTTGCCCCCCCAGCAGCGTGGGCAGCAGGGCAGGGAGGGGATCCTGCCCCTTTGCCAGCTCTGGGGAGACCCCCCTGCAGTGCTGGGGCCGCTCTGGAGCCCTCAGCCCAGCAGAGCCAGGGACCCGC
>NW_008605517.1:19001-20490 GCF_000691845.1 Merops nubicus
GGTTAGGTTGGCCGGGGCTCTGAGCAACCTGCTCGAGTTGGGATGTCCCTGCTCCCTGCAAGGGGGTTGGACTCAATAACATTGAAAGGTCACTTCCCACCCGAATTTTCTCCTTTCAAAGCAGGAGACAGAAAGAGCTTAAGGACTCTCACCTTGACACAGGGCCTGCTGGGCTCTCAGGCCCCATCTTCCCTCTTTCCTCCCCAGCTGCCTGTCCCCACCCCTGAGCTGTGATGACCACCATGTGCCACGAGGCCACCGCAGATGCCGACTGTGTTGTGGTTATCTCTGGTGGCACAGGAAGCTGCTGTCCTCCACCTCCAGAGCAGGACCCTCCTCCTGCTCTGTGCCCTGTGCCACGGCAGGTCCCCCACCTGGGTTCATCATCAGCCCCCTGGTGGCACAGCCCGTGGGGACATCTGCTTCACTCCAACAACTGTACCAACGACAACAAAACCACCAAGTGACGCTGAGGGATCCCGTGACCCGCAGCCACAGAGCTGTGAGGCCCACGCTGGCCACCTCTCTGCCCCGAGTGGGCAGAACCAGGCTCCTGCTCAGCTGCTCACCACCACCACTGCTGGCCTGGCACTGGGTTCAGATGGCACCTGACCCACCAGAGACCCCCTCTCACCTTCAGCTGCAGCCAAACCCCTCCTGCCCACCCTCGTCCAGAGCTCAGCTCTGCAAAGCACTCGGCTCAAGAGCTGCCAGAGAGGCCAAAGTCTCCAGGGCAGAACGCTGCAAAATCAGGAATTCTCTGGTGCTGGGAGAATTTTCCAACGTTCCCCTGTGTATGAGTGAGGTGTCTGGCCGTGAGCTAAAGCTGCTGAGGCGAGGGCGGGGCAGCCCTGCTGGTTCTGCATGGCCACAGCAGCGAGCAGGAGCACAGGGTGGCTCCAGAGCCCCTGCTCTGAGAAGCACGTTTATTTAACCTGGGTATTATTTAGCAACAGCAGAAACTGGATGTGACCTGGACAGGATACAAAACTGAGATGGTCTCTTGCCCACTCTGGTTTTACCACCAAATGCACACAAAACCAGCCCTCCAGATTTTACACAAGCCTGAGGAGAAGCTGAGGAAGTCGAGGGGCAGGAGGCATGAAAACCTGACAGCAACCCTGCAAGGGCAAGATGAGCTCCAGCCTACTCCTCACTTCTCCCAAGTGGATCCTCACTCAGAGGAGACAGACCCTCTGTACCCGGGGAGGTAACGGGGCACCCAGCACTGCCACGGACCTGCAGCTTTGACCTGGCCTTGCTCAGGCCTCTCCAGCTCCCAGGGAGAGCTCTCAGAGGCTGGAAATCTCAGAGGCAAATCTCACAGTGCTCGAAGATTTGCATGAAGTCCTCACTCCTCACAGTGATGACTCAAGGCCAGGAAATCAGAGCTCCACCTCAAGCCCAGGGAGCTGCCCGCAGCCCGGGTGGCCAGCAGGGATTCTGCACCCCGGACTGAGCTCCGAGGGGCACGACCAACACGGAGAGA
>NW_008605518.1:0-11875 GCF_000691845.1 Merops nubicus
ACAGCTCGGTGTCGTCAGCAAACTTGCACACCTCTTAGGGATGTTGTGAAGGATAAATCAGTTAATGCCTGTAAAGCATTCTGTAATTGCTTGAAATGTTGTAATGAAAAGTGTGAGCAGCATGTGAAAAAGGGATCACCTTCAGAGCTCAAGTGATGCTGAGCTGAAGCCTAACAGAAAGAGTGATTTTAGGCAGAGCAGCGCTGTATACTGAGCTCAGTCCTAATGCTGGGGCCAACTCTGTATTGAGGAAAGCAGGGAAAAGACACCACCAGTGGGAAGTCCTATCCGTGTTGGCCTGGAGCTCTTCCTTTGCTCAGAAGGAAAATTTGTTGTGGAGGGGCAAGCGATGCCTACCTGACATGACTTTTGAGGTGTAAGCAGGTATCAGGAAACCTGCTGTACTGCTATTACACAGTACAAACCGTGCACTTGGTCTGCAACCAGATGTGAATGAGTCTGTGGGACTATGCAAAGGACATTCAAAGAGGCACTATCAGCAACCCAGATCTTAAAACATCATGACTCAGATTTCATTACCATGAAATTTATTTTAAAATTTCAACATTTCCTATAGGTAGCAACTGTGGAGAGGGGTTCACCCTCCTTCTGACTTCTGAGCCCTGAATTCATAAATCCTTTCTTTGGAACTCTAAACACTAGAAACCTTCAAAAGAAATAAACAGAAGTTGAATTTCTCATCTAACCACTCAATTCCAGAAGCTGGGGTTTAAAGTAAAATGCAAGGAATTATAAATGTCAACAGCAAAACTAACAGCTTGGTGAAGTATCTTCTGTTCTTGGCAAAGGCTTCCTACAGGTGGCAAGTTTGGACTCTGGTCTGCCTTGTCATGCACAGAAAGGGGCAGGTCGAGGGAAGGACACCTGTTACAACACGATCCCTCACATGTGAAATCACCTCTGTGCAGTGAGGACTATTGCTAAGGTATAAAGGCTGCATAGATTTGGACCGATTTGCTGAGCAAGTGACTTCAGGAATAGGTATGGCTTCTATCTGTCCTCACATTTTTGAGTCATTAGCCATAAAGGCTGTGGCTCAGTTGCTTTCCTGCTACATGAACAGCAATATTTACAGCACCCAGAAATAGGCTGATGAGGCGAGACATCTAATCAGTCTGAAAGCTGAAGAGCTTAGCTGGTTCCATAATTACGTTTTCAAATACCTGCGGTCACATCTGGTGAGGAAAGCAGGGTATGTGTTCTCCTCCCCCTTCCTCCTCCTTTCCATGTGAAAGGTATGGCACTATGATGCACTGTCCAAGGGCTAAGGTCATGTTTGCTTTGATCTGATAACAAATTGTATAATAATAGCTGGTTGGCATTCAAGAAAAAAACCTGCTTGTTTTAACTTGTGGTTATCATCAGAAGTGGAAACAAGGATTACTTGTTTTCAGGGACATGCCAAATGAAGAATAATTTGCAGAAGCCAAATTCCAGACAACTGATCCACTCTGCAGAAAAAAAAAAAAAAAAAAAAAAAAAAACACCAGTTTTTAATATAGCTTCCAGCTACCTCTTGTACAGGATATTTTGATGGCTGTGAGGTGGCTGGCACTTGAAACCCAGCAAGTCCTGAGATCTGTTCTTACTTCTGCTGCAGCCTTGCTTTGCAACTGCTTATTAGTTTCTGGAGGGGAACTGAAGAGTTCAATCTTACTTAAAATAAATTCCAGGGGATATCACCTTTGGCAAGCTTCTGTATGGAGATAATAGTGTTTACTCCTTAGCTTTACAAGGGTATTGAGGTTATTATTATAACTGTAGTACTTTGACCGTGTAAATACTACGTTGTCATCATTTTGTCTCCTTCGCTCTGTCTAGAACAGGACTTCCAGATTTATAGGTCTCTCAGTCATCCTTCTTTCCTGAGTGTCAAAGACGTCAAGAAATCATGCTCGCCTGTGACAAAAGCTTGTCAGTCAATACTAAATACAGCTGAAGCTTTGACTCCTATTTTGGACATTGTTATTACATCACTAGAAGAAAAGGTAATGTGGCTTGAAGCCATAGATCAAAGATGCACAATTTATTACCTGCTCTGTGGGTACCGATGGCACTCACAGAATCATCTTCTTGGGAAAGCTGGCCCTCTGACACGGTCAAGTTTCTTTATTTCAGAGCCAACATTATCAACAAATCATTATTTCCTCCTCCAGAGGCAGATTTTTACTGCAAATAAATATGCTTCAAATTCTGTCATTTTCAGAACTGTAACTCACATTTTATTGCTTGGAATAAAAATGCTATTTTCAACATTAATATCTTAACTAAGTCAAAGAGTACATTTACCGTGTGACTACAAACCATCTCCGAGCCAGTGCAGCAATCTTATACAGCCCCTTGGATATGGGCAGAAATTCTGGTATATAAAATTCTCCTTCAATTAAAAGGTCACTTAAGAATTCCGGTTTTTAAATGCTTCAACTCTTTCTTGCTATTTGAAACCCTCTAAAGCCTCAAATGAAGATTTCTGTCTTTTTTCCTGAGCAGAAGTTCTTTTGCCTTGCTTAGTCATTTTGAAAAGCTGAATCCTCCCCATTTTATTTAAGACTGGGGAGAAAAGCAGTGGAGTATTCTGTTTCACATTTGTTAAATACATAAATGAGATGATCAGCTGCAGGGGACTGGGAAGGGAGGAAGGCTGGAAGATAAATCACAGTGGAAATTCAGTAACTGTATTTCTCTTTCAAAGTAGCCTTGCAATAGTTTCAAAAGACAATATTTATAGAGCACCACATGCACTAAGAGTTTATGGTTCAATATTCAGTCACTGGACTGCCAAAGATCACTTGCACAAGTTTTGTATCCCTGAACTCCCACCCTTGCCTGTACACTCCCACCTCTCATCGCCTTTACTCTGTGCTGACACACTTCAGAGCCACACCACAAATTGGATCAGGGAACTTTGATTTGACTGAAAAAGTAACTCTGAAAAAAAAGGGCCAACAATATTTTTTCTGTCAGATGAGTTCCCTGGTCAGATTCATCACCCGGCAGCACAAATGCTGCACACACAAGGGCAGCACATGAGGAAGGAATGGTCGTAGTGGGAGGAGGAGCACCACAGTGTCTGCTGAAGCCACCAGCAATGCTGACAGGGTGATTATTGAACTGGTCCTCTGATGCCTTCACTCAGTGGTCTGAGGACAGGCTTCACTTCCACATGGTGAGTCATTCCCTTCACTAAATGGCACCATTCACAGCAAAGAAAGCCTATGGTTTTCCACAGTTCTTGTGATCTTTGTGGGAGCCTGGAGTCATGTTACTCATGTGAGAATCCCTTTGGATAGTTCAGTTTAACTTGAGTCCCTCCTGGCTGTGGAAATAAAAAATCATGAAAGTCAGATCCTAACAGCTCAAAATGCTGAAAGCAAAGAGAAGAATCTCACAGCTGAAACAGCAAAACCAGAATGACTCCATAGCCCTTGCCATGCCAAATGTACAACTTTTATGTAATTCTTTTTATTTGCTGTTTTGTTTGCTGTTCATTAAGGGGAAAACAGCTTTCACTGCACCCTACTTTCGAAAGTGTGTCCCAAGAGGAGAGCAGCAGAGTGTAGATCAGAACTAGGGGCACAAGATGACTGAGGGGCACTTTTGGAAGATGAGAGGGGAGAGGAAAGGAGAAGGGTGTAGGAAACAAGGACAAGATGGAGGATACATCAGGATGCAGAGAGAGAAGACCCGAGGGTACATTTATTCCATGCAACGAATGAACTAGCTGGGCTGCAGTTCACACTGTAGCTATCCTAGCTCAGCAATCCATCTCATTACTACACCTACCTGCTCAGTAGGCTGTTAGAGTGTGCTCTGTAGGTGTACCCTGAGCTGTATTGGCCTTGAGAAAAATAAAAACCTCTGGGAAGAAGAGGAGGTGAGGGGAGACCAAAGGAATGCATTTAAACCTGGGAAGAAGATAATAGATGGTTAAGCAGATGAGATATATGGATTTTGTTTGGCTGGTTTCAGCTTGATAAAGGGGAACAAGAGAGAGTTTGGGAAGCTTATTAGAAAATATTGTGTATTTTGTCATGAATGGGCCATCCAGGGATCACAGCTAGACACTCATATATTACAGGATTACAGCATTGATGTATAAGGGAAGAACAACTGACGTCATCTACCTGGACTTGTGCAAAGCATTTGACACTGTCTCACATGACATCCTTGTCTCTAAATTGGAGAGACATGGATTTGACAGATGCACCACTCAGTGGATGACGAATTGGCTGGATGGTCGCACTCAAAGAGTTGCAGTCAATAGTCTGAACAGAGACCAGTGATGAGGGGCGTTCCTCAGGGCTTGGTATTGGGACCAGTACTATTTAACATCTTTGCCAGTGACACGGACAGTCATGGAGGGAAGGGAGGCCATCCAGAGGGACCTTGACAGGATGGAGAGGTGGGCCTGTGTGAACCTCATGAAGTTCAATAAGGCCAAGCGCAAGGTCCTGCATGTGGGTCAGGGCAATCCCAAGCACAAATACAGCTGAGTGATGAGTGGATTGAGAGCAGCCCTGTGAAGAAGGACTTGGGTATGCTGGCAGATGAAAAACTGAATATGTGCCAGCAGTGTGGGTTTGTAGCCCAGAAAGCCAACCACATCCTGGGCTGTATCATAAGAAATGTGGCCAGCAGGTAGAGGGAGATGATTCTCCCCCTCTGCTCTGCTCTGCTCTGCTGACACTCCACCGGCAGTACTGCATTCAGTTCTGTGGTCCCCAGCATATGAAGGACATGGAGCTCTTGGAGCAAGTCAAGACGAGAGCCACAAAAATGATTCAAGGGCAGGAACACCTCTCCTTAGGAAGAGAGGCAGAGAGAGTTGGGGTTGTTCAGCCTGGAGAAGAGAAGGCTCCAGAGAGACTTCATTGTGGCCTTCCAGGAACTGATGGGTGACTAAAAGAAAACTGGGGAGGGACTTTTTACAAGAGCAGCATGTAGTGATAGGACAATGGGTAATGGCATTAAACTGAAAGAGGATAGATTTAGATTAGAAATTAGGAAAAAATTCTTCACTGTTAGGGGGTGAGTCACTTGAACAGGTTGCCCAGGGAAGTTGTGGATGCTCCATCCCTGGAAGTGTTCAAGGCCAAGCTGGATGGGGCTTTAAGCAACCTGGTGTAGTGGGAGGTGTCCCTGCCCATGACAGGGGGTGGAACTGAATGATCTTTAAGGTCCCTTCCTATCCAAACCGTTCTGTGTTTCTGTGATTCTATGATTCTACAATCCTATGATTCTACATTCTGACCAATAGGATTTTTTAATTAAACAGAGGGCAGCTTCAGCATGATGTTGTGCAAGCTTCACTTCCAATCATCAAAGCTTCTTCTGTTCCTGTGCTACAGCAAATGCCCTTGCAGCTTCTTAAGGCTTGGAGAAGTGTCAGCACAGTTCTAAGGCAGAGCATGTGACTTCTGAGACTTGTGTCTTGCATGGGATCAAAGTTGTGTCAAAAGCCCTGTACTCATGGGAAACCCTCTTCATAATTACCATTTATATAACAACTCCTTTAGTAGCCAAACACATGTTTACATTCCTCCGGTCTGTTTTTTTAAGGGACAGTGCTGGCCAGAAGTTTTTGCAAGAGCACTGGAATTAGGCCTTTGTTTTCAGCTATGCTCCATCTACCCATGAGATATTTAGCGAGTCTCTAAGGGGACAAATGCTCCCACACATCCCTTTGTTTACCAAAGTCCCTGGATACATCCTGCTTTCCTTGAGAGTATGTATCAGGGAGAAGTGACAGAGAGCTTGTGGGGTGACTCCTCCCCCCAGTGGGATAAGGGCTTGGGGTAGAAAAAAGATCTTGAGGATCTTTGAGGAAGGATGCCCAACACATGTCTCTCACCTAAAAAGGTCACAGCTCTCTGGAGCAAATCAGTGGCTCTGACTTGAGGAAAGGCAAGGCTTGTGACTCACGCTCTAGTCTTTGAGTCCTTTCTTGTCTTTGTGCCTCCTGTCTGGGTGTTTATGGGCTGTAAAATGGGTGGGCTATAATAATTTCACTCACTGTGCCTATCAGATGCATCTTATAGAAATTCTGATGTGTATAATCATCAAACTCTCAAAAGACAGAAGCTGGTACAAGAGTAAAATGTGGTCCAGTTGGCTTTTGAGTAAACTCTGATTGCACATTCCCTTACAATGTGGCTCATGGCTGCAGAACTATCTAAATGATTTAATTTTGTCTATCATCACAGCCTCCCTCAGGACTGCTACAACCTCAGGAAGGGTCAGATACCCAAATTTGGGAACTACTGTTTAAGAGTGCTCATGTTCTTCTGTGGTTTTTGAAGGACAGTTTTTTAACAGGCAAACTATCTGTGTAGGGGAAAGTCAGTCTTATGAAATACTGAGCTGTGCTTTCTAGGAAACAAAATTATCTGGATTAGAGAAACACCAAGAGATATGTTCTGTGATGCAGTTTGGAAAAGTTCTTCAGGTAAACTGTTTTTTTCTAAAGATGTGAAATGTCACATCTGGGAATAAGGAAATCTTCATAATTAAATTATTGGGAAAAAAAATAGTAAGCATTTCCAAAGACAGAAAAGGCCAGTAAATGTAAATTTGGTAGCTGTATCGCTACCAGGTAGCTGTAGGTAGCTGTATATTTGCTCTAGTTTAGGGGCCAGTGTTGCTCCAAATCTGAGTTGGGCTTAGGAGAAGTGAATGGTGAGAGCAGCTGCCACATGCGCTACTTTATTGAATATCTTCAATAAACTCACTGTCAGGAATTCAAATTGCATTTTAAAGCAATAAAACTTTGCAGGGAGGGTGGCAGTGTCCCTTCTCAAGGAGTTTCTCTGGATTCAGTCCGGACTGCTTCAGGAAGAATCAGTTTGACCTTTTTGTAACAGGACTGGTTTAAAGGCCCCATCTGATTTCTTCAGAGGCTTTCATATTGGACTTTTTGTAAGTTTTTCATGACTCTTGAGAGTATCTTTGCTTAGGGATGTGTGTTCAAGAATGACAGAATTCTGCCCTTAAATTTGCACAGGATGGTTCTGCTCAGTAAGACACTGAAGTTCCAACATGCACAGGCAGGGACTACATCCAGGCCAGATATTGTAAGCACTAATAAGATATTGTGTCTGTTGATGTTTGTTCCTGTTTAATAAAAAGTTTATCCCATGTTAATATTACACCTCTAACCTCACTGAAACCCATCTTATGCAACCGGGCACATAGAAATTAAAAAGTGGTATCCCTTTTAACATCTTAGTATTTGAAAATGTTCACTCAAGTTGAAACACCTTTAAATTTCATTAGTGATAAAAGACTAGATTCCCACAGCAACGAAACTACTTGTAGGGGATGGTGTTACTCTGTGTCAGTAAGAACACCAGGGTTTGGAAAAAGGAGCTTATTGATTTCACTATGTAAATAGTTTTCCTGAGAAATTTCATGTCACTGATAATCACTTTCTTTAGATTTTGTTTCTTTCAATAGTCTGCAACTTTAAAACTGTGCTATTCTGTTAAAATATGTGGACTAATCTCTAGTAAACCAACACATTTGATTTAGTCGAGTATGTTTTAATAACATTTTTGGTTAGCATAGTTAGTTCATGTGCCAAGTATTACATTTTTTCATTCCCCACAAAATCAGGACAAACTGTACGTCTCCAGCTGTGTCCGAAGCTGATTTGGCTAACTTTCAGCTATGCTAATTAAAGAATAGAGCAATCCTATTTTTATCTGATTGTAAAAGACGAGAGATACACTGCTAGCAATTTTACTTGTTTTGATGTAAAATTAGTTAACTGCACAAAAAGTTCAGTAGTTTGTTTTCTGCTATTCATTTTCACACCCATGCACAGACATGAGCCATAATGCTTAGTCTCTAAGCACAAGGCAAACGATTACAATGATGTATCAAACCCACTTTCAGGATAAAGCTTAAGAATACAAATATGTGTAAACTTCAATAAACAGAATGTCATGGAACAGAGAAGAAGGTAAAAGGAAGAGAAGAGCAATACCAAGTTTTAAAGACCTTCACTGAACAAAAGTTGCTGCAATACCAAAAATGTTCAGCTTTGAAAATGTTTCTAATGTTTCAGAACACTTCATTTAACCATTAAAAACAAATTACAAAATAAAAAAAAAAAATCAATATAATGTCCCAAAAGTAAAAGGGCTTTGTTAATCTGAAAATAAAAACACTCAGATCCAGCAGGCACTAAATTTGCAGTACCAGCTCCCTCGTCCTCACCTACAGAAGTTATTTCTTCCTGCATTGGTATTGCTGGCCATACTCTTCGCTTACAGGGACAAAACCTATTCTGTTTGAAGCCGGTGGGCATTCTGCCATGGATTCAATAGGAGCAGAGTTTGGCATCTGAAAGCATACTGCGTGTGATGAAATATGGACTGCAAAGTATTTGATCTGTGGCTTTACCTGCCTACACTACTGTTTTCTTTACAGCTGTTCTTAGTTAAATATTCTTTTAGGCATCTGATCTTTCAGGTCAACAAGCTGTTGCACAAACTACTTATCTTCTCCTGTTTCCTCCAAGTGGGTCCCGTAATCTGAATCAGTCTAATGCATCTGATATTAATTTTTGCTCTTTATCCTCCACTGGTTTTTAGGCTGTGAAGGCTAAGAAATGCAGGTGCACCGTATTCATCAGCGTCTTGCTTTTTTAGTTCTTCCTAGGCTTCATCTGCTGTTGCAATGCACGAAGTCTCTAGTAATGAAGAGGCTCTTGGAGATGTTAAAAGTGAATACCAACGCATGCAGGGTTAGTGCTTGACTTGAGAATATCCCAGTGCAATTTGAGAGACTATAATCCTTTCTTTTGGATCATTATTCCTTCTTTATTCCTCTGGTAGCAAGCACTGCCAATGTCTGGCTTTCCAATGAAAAGGGACACTGTATGAAAAGGCAAGGGAGGGCTTAATTGATTAGTGAAAGCACGCAGAAGAAATGGTCCAAAAAGAAGAACTGGATAGGTGGACACGTTAGAAATGAGATACATGTCCTCTACCACTCTTTCTCCTGCATTCAGATAAAAACGACCAGCAAAAATTCTGCTGATTTTGTGATCCATGGAAAGTTAATTTCTTGGCCTGCAGCCACTTGCCAGCAGAAAGGTCCACACCACACAACTTCCAACACAGTAGGCGTCTTCTGAAGTCACAGAAGTTTGTTGCCAGATTCACTTGTGGCTTTAAACTGGTATGGATTTACCAGAAGGTAGCTGATGGAATTTTAGCCTTACTGTAGCCTCTCTCCCACTCCACTGGTGGCAATTCACTTGTTCCCGACGTATTTTGCTTCATCCTCTCCCTGGCACCTCAACCCCACCTGCAAGTGGTGGGGAGTCGGAGAGAAGGCACAACCTGAGGCAGAACTGCGAGCGTGCATTCTGCTGCTTTTGGCCCTGCGCTGTGGGATCTCCCTGAGCGCGAAGAGCCGGCAGAAAGCTGGGTGCCTGACAGAGAGCTTTGAGGGGAGCCCTGCATCCCTGCCCTTCACATCTGGCCTGCAGCTGTCCCTGGCCTCAGTGGAGGAAACAAGCAGAACGTATAAGCTGACGGCTTCTAGACAGGGGCCGTGGCTGAAGCACGTTATCGAGACAAGCCTGCAGCACTGCTACTCAGAAGGGATTGCTTTTTGAGCTCTAAGAAATTACACTAGGAAGTACAGGATGACAGGGAAGGTGAGAACAGTCACTCTGGTATTACTTGGAGTTCTTTGCTTCTCAGATCCTGAAAACCAAAGCAATTTTAAATACCCAGTTCCTTTATCTTTTTCATGCATTTCCTCCATTTCACTGAGAGGAAAGCACTTTCATTTCTGCACTTGTGTGTACGGGAATGAATTAGGATAAATCCTCTATTGATTTTAAGATTCAGAATAGCTTGTACACCATCAGAATGTTGGGAAGCATTTAGTTAATGTCCTTTTCAGTGCAGCAATTTGATTTAATCAGCATGAAGTCTGCAGTCACTGACCCCTGAAGCACAGAGCCAAACGCTGATAGCCTGACTCACTCCAGTGGGCAAGATTCAGATGTCACAGGAAGACCAGGTAGTGGGACCTACCTACACAAGGCTTTAAAACAGTTCGTTGGCATAAATGGGTTTATTCATTTGATGAAGGGAACTAGGATTTACTTTTGCTGTACAGACTCAGTCATGAGAACACTTTTCACACATAGGTTTTCTTCTGGGTGAGAAGCTCCATTCAAGTCAGCATTGGCAGGACTGGACCCAGCTATTTACTCTCTATAGTTGGCATTGCCAGCATCAACATTTTTGTTTCAGCTCCACATCAAAATTCATGTGGGTGTAAAGCTTTCCCAGACATAGAGCATGAGCACATGAGCCTCACCATTAATGAGGAAATCTATTAAGGTCTGCTGCACGTATGTGTGTGCAAAAGTGTGAGCAGAAGTACCAATTATAGCTTGGCAGCAGGCTGAAGTGGCTGTTCCATTCATACCCTGCATTTTCATTTGCTCATAACTTTCCTTAAAAATTTTCCTTCGGGGCTGAAGTGTGTTATGCTCGCTTTTGGCTCAAAGGTGGCTGAAGAAAATGATAGGAGCTGCTTCTGAGTTACAGGAGCCCGAAAGGAATGTAGTTCCTCCTGCGCTCACCCTGCTGGCTTGGTGCTTGTGAACTGGCAGGGGAGAGAAATGAATGACAGTGCCTCCTCAGAAGTGCCCACAGAAGGATTCTTATCAAATGCCATCTCCTGCCAAGTCTCGCAAACACTGCCAGCCTAGAATGATGGGGAGAAGTATTTGGCAGCAAGGCCCAAAGTTTTTGAGATGAAACAAGAGGTAAGGGATGGAGATGGTGTCACTAGCTGGAACTGGCCACTTGTTTTTCCTGTATGAACAATGGCCTCTAGAAATTTTGGGGAAGTATATGCTGGTAAGTCTGCGTTGCAAGGTTTGGTTTTCCCCTCGGAGCACCTGAGCGAGTCCCTCTGAGAGTGCCCGCCACTGAGGGAGGACGTGTAACAAAAAGTCCCTGGGGAAGAGCAGCAGGGTGCAGGAGGAATGCTCACTGTTGGGCAGAGCCGGGACAGCACGCCTCTCGCTCGTCAGAGGTGTCACTGTTTGACACATCCACTGCAAAGCGTGAACAAAATGTAGGGGAGCTCGTTTCCTTTCTGTCACACGCTGGAGAAGACACCTGCTACATGCGTTTGTCGGTCAGGTAGCGATCCTGGGTTTGAAGGCATTTGCTTACAGCATTAATGACATGATCAGTTTTGCAATGTGCAGGTTTCATGTCAGGGCAAGGAGAGAAAGGTCTCATAACACACAACAGAATTCGGGAGGATAATATTTGTTTTCCACCTTTACTTAGATCTCCTTGTACGACCTGGGAGCTCCTCCCAGATATCCCACTCCCAGGTGAATGCAGTAAAATCAGTTCTGATTGCTCCTCTCCTGTTGAAATGGTAGCAATTCATTCCCTTCCTACCTGCTTTTCTCATGTCAAAATTACAGTAGCTTTCAGGCAGCTCCTCTCTTCCTTGACAAAGTCTCCTCTCTTTTGGGGAACAGAACATTGACTAGTAGTTAACTGGAGCTGCATGAGAAGGTGACACAAGCTGCAGAGCTCAGAATGCTACATATGAGGAAAGATGTTAGATATTGTCTTACGCTGAGAGATACAAAGGAGGAAATTTGAGTGGAACAAAAGAAACATTAAAGCTGTCACCATTTCCAGAAAGAGGGAAGAGAATTAAAAAAGAGATGTCCAACATGGACCTGAGGACTGTTGGCTTTGTCTGGAAGGTCAAGATTAGGACTAGATGTGAGGACAATGAGGAGCTAGAAGAAAAGCAGGTGCAGTGAGAGAAATGCAGAGCCATCGGTGATTTCAGC
>NW_008605518.1:11928-15617 GCF_000691845.1 Merops nubicus
GGAATGAACTGAGCATGGGATAATGATCATTGCGAAAGGAAGGAGCTGAATACTTAGTTTGAAGGATCAGAGATATAATTTCATATGAATTGGACACAAGAGAAACACAAGTAAAATCTGGTGGGTCATCACGTGTGGGCAAGAGGAACGTTGGAGGTGCAAACACAGCTGGAGTAGTGCAAAGGAGTATCAGTTAGAAAAGTCTCCCAAGTTGGTTGTGTGTGGTGGCTGTTCTGCGATGTCCCCGCAGCGCTCGGTGGGCACGTTGCCTCCTGCCCCACATGCCATCTGGCCCCTGCACACCTCTGCTGGCTGCCTGCTCGTGCCGACAGCACGGGTGAGCAACGAGAACCACGTGCCTGGGCTACTTTACTTCTCTGTGCCAAGCGTTACTTCATCCATAACTTTTATATGTCCAAGGTTTTTTATGTTTGTCTTCTTATAAGTGTTACAAAAACTAATTATTGTCCATAAAATTAATTGATGAAGTTGCTATGGTGACACAAATTATATTGAATTCATATTACAGTCAAGCTGGAGCATGACTCTAAATGTCTTTCACAGAAAAGCAATGTTGGGTAAATCTTGCCAGACTCTTTGGCAAATGGTTCAGAAATTACAACACTGCAGTTAAATGGGCAGGGTCCTACTAGGCTGGGCAGGATTCGGCTCCTCAGAAGCGCATCAGGAGCCTTCGATTGCTGTGCCCAGCCAGCAACAGCCTGGTTCTAGCCACCCAGCTGCTCGGCAGCTCTGCGCTGCCAGAGGTGCACAAGAAACAAGCCAGAGTCCCAAGAGGCCAGGGACATGGGCATATGTCATAGGCACCTGCCTTCAGGAAGCTGAAGAGCCAGTGTTTTCTGTTTCCTGCAGTCTATATCTTACGTCTCTAGCTCAAAGAGATGCTAAATTCCTGGGGCTGATGTCAAATTCACCTTTCCTTAAAAGCTGGGGAAAATACTACAACTCTTAACAGCAAATGAAACTATGATGAGCCTTGAAATGAGTTGTGGCAAATATCTGGCTTCTAACATGCTTCCAGATCATTTATAGGACACTGTAAAAGTGTTTCTCAACCTTATTCAGGTAGCTTTGCTGCCTCTGATTTTCCTCCTGCTTGCCTCCTTGCCCCATCACTGTCCCTCTCCCTATTCCCATCAGCAGTTCCATCTCTGTTCCATTGGCCCAGCTCTATTTTGAATTTTTTGCCTCTCTGTGACTTTTCTTCATCAGCCCCCTTCCCTTCCCAGATTATGGTTGCTGGTTTTTTTGTTGTTGTTTCCAGATATACCCTCCAATCCTCGGTAACGAGCTTGCTACAGTTTATTAGCACATACTCACATTTGTGCCACACCAGTGTTGTGCCCTAGAAGGACTGATTTCCAGTATGCCTGAAATTCAGCCTAAACCCTTGTTTGAAATCTGAAGGTACGTCCGATTAGGAGTGCCCCCCAGCTCTCAGCTTTCCTAACTGTGTGCAATAATTTGAAGTGTGGAGGAAGGGCACAGATGCCAGCAGCACTGTGACCACCAAAGCACCCACACGGGCTGTGTGGCAGGGACCACACAGAGTAGAAATGATGCTGTTGCAAGAAAGTGATGTGCATAATAAATCACAGAGGTCAGGCCAAGGCAAGGTTTTCAGCACAATACAACACACACGGGAAGAAACAGCCCCATCAGCTTGTCTGTCCTTCCAGAAGAGATGGATGCCAGTGAAATGCCAGCGGTTTTGGGAGGTTGTGAATGCAAGATACAGCATTTTCACAGGAGCTGGATCCAGAATCTGGAAGAACTTTTCACAGGAGAAAAGAACGTTGTTTAGGTTTGCCACTTTGATAAATATAAGACTCCTTTCTCTGCATTAGTTTCTCCTCAGCTACGTACTCCTTTCTCATCTCATTCTCAAGCACACCCAGGCACACAAACAAAAACAAATGAGTTATAAACTAATCAAACTTGTTTTCTTCAGGTTGAAAAGGAAAAGAGATAATATTTTGATTGCAATTTCCAAATCTTTGGGAGGTGCTCAGATTATATCTATCACAGTGCTTCAAGCTTCTCACTGCAGTGCTATCAAGCAGCTCCCAAGAAACTAAAAAGCAACAATTACAAAAATATGTTCTCCCATCACTTCTCTCTCCCATTTCTGCTTATGAACAAAAATAACGAGAATTTTTAACTGAAGGGTAAAACTGTAATGTTTCTATGCATATGAAGTGCTGTAAAAAGGCTCAATTTATTTTTGGTTTCTGACCTCTAAGACTGAGGTCAATTTTGTCCCCTTAGGAAGGAGATATTTTGTCCAAATCTGGTTTTAGTAACTCCTACAGTCACAAGCTTCTTCTGTGCAGCTAGTTTCACTGTTCCTGGAGAAAGTGACAGGCATAATCAGAGAAGAACTGATGGAGCCTACATTACTTAGGCCAATTCCATGAAACTTCTCCAAACAGCAGCTTTGGAGTGTTGAAATCCCGGTCCTAGCTGAAGTTAGCATTAAAAATATGAGCAGTGTCAAATTGTTTATATCTCTGATTTACAGTATAATCTGGAAATAATACCAAAAGATGATGTACTCACAGGGATATGTGTTGCTGTATCAATAGCCTGTATCAGTCTCAGGGCTTTCATGGTGCACAGCTTTGTGCTAAAGCTGTCTCGTCTCAGAGTCCGCTGCTGTATATGTCAGTGACTTATCCCCCCAGCATGGGTATTTAGGACTCCAGAAGCAGTTCAAAAGTAGCCAAGAAGCATGAAAGTACCTCCAAAGAGCCTGGCATTATGGACTTAGCAAGTTCTACGTGTGCAAGCACCCTTACACACACACAGCAACAGCATTATTTGGGTTCAGCTTTTGCCAGATGTCCTTCCTCTGACGCAGATTTTCCTTACACATTATAAACAGATAATCCTGCTTATATATCCTGTCAAGCAGACAGAGCTGAGTATCCTTTGTATACTGCTACTGTTTCAATTGCCTAATAAATATTTCAGTGGCTTCATGGACGAGGGACAGCTCCAAGACAACTCTTTAGGAGGCACTTTTGGGAGAGGAGGAACATTTGTCTGCTGGAATCCTGCGGTTTCACTGTATTATTCACTGCTGTGTGTTTGGGAAGAAGAGCCCTGTTGTAACGAGTAATGAAAGTTGAAGATGGCTGGGAGGCTGTGACAGCACTTTGGCAATGCACAGCAGGAGGTAAGGACTCCAGTAGCTGCCCCTCATTGCCCGCCACTGTGCCTGGGTCACAGAGGTGCCAGGCTTACAGCAGGCACTCTAAGGAACAGTTAACTAACTTCTATGAACAGAAACACCAAGTAGAATCATAGAATCATAGAATCAAGTAAGTTCAGACAAAATCCTAACAAGCCAAGGACGGAGCCACCCACTACGTCCAACAGCCCTGGGAAGCATTAGCTGAGTAGCAAAACAGTGGGAGGCTGACCATGGAAGACCTGAAAAACACCAATTTTTTATGCTTGCCATGATGTACATTCAAGAAATTTTTGGCAAGCTTTCAAATAAAAATAACTCGGAGAGCCACGATTGCACAGCTTCAAACACCTCTTTGCCTGTGAACAGATTTTTCCTTTAAACTTCCATTGTCTACCGCGACAGTGAAGGAGTTTCCAGGGAACTATCTACGAGGGTGCCCACAGCGCTTTAACCCGTCCCGCTGATGGCAAAG
>NW_008605519.1:0-9187 GCF_000691845.1 Merops nubicus
AGGGTGGCGGGGGTCGGCGTGTGGGGAATGGGTCACATCCGCAGCGGTGCTTTGTTTAAGTGGACAGTCTTGGGTATAGCCTAACTTGTGAGCTGGCACTTCCCACTGACAGTAGAGAAGTTTTGCAGGGGAGAGGTCTTGGGCTTTGATACTCAGCTTATGAACATGCCTTAACTTCGGCAGCTCTTCCTGGGTCTCACAAACCTGTAAAGACACCATGAAGCGTTTGAAAACCATCGCATTCTTTCTGAAAGAAAGGACATTGTGAGGCCCTATAGCTTCATACACGGTTATGTGTAAAATCTTATTCAGGCATAATCACAAGCCTTCAGTTATGACAGTGCCTTTCTTGTGACTTCTTTGGCCTTGGGTTTTGCATAAGAGCAACTGAACTTTAACTTTCCTGTAGCGATGTTGTGCTTTTTGAGGTGACTGTGACAATTTTCTGATTAAAAATATCAGATGTATCTTACCCTTTTATTCACCTCTCCTGGCAAGGTGAATGGATCTGATTAAAGGTTTTGTTGGGTACATGTTGTGAAGAAAGGAACATAGGAGGTGAGTGAAGGCTGATCAGGTTAGTGTGAGTTAGAAGGGCTGAACTAATTTAACAGATGCCCAAAGTAAAATAGCCTTGCTATTTTATTTAAGTGGTGTTTCAAGCTCTTCGAAGGTGCTGCTTGGGTTTTCATGTCTGGAGTCAGTGTTCCAAAGGGAGCAGTGCACAGTTGGGCTGGCTGGCAGCTGTGGGGCTGCCCCAAATCCGTGCTGCAAGCAGCATCTTTGAGGTCTTGTCACTCTTCTGGCTGGCAACAGCAGCCTCGTATTATTGACTAAGCAGAATGCGTCCTTACCCCAAAACTGTCTCCTTAAGAGAAGATGAGGTCTTGTCCTATGGCAGGAGGCCTGGGTGCATCCTCCATCCATTCTGAACAGGAGTGGTTGGAGCTCATGTGTATAAGGCATGAGGGGACTTGGGTGTGGAAGCTTCTTGTGTGAGCATCCCACATAGTGCTAGGCGTGGGGAAGTGTGGGTCACACCAATGGTGGGTGCAGCAGCCCCAGCAGCAGTATGCCAGCTGCCAGAGAGCGGCTTGAGCAGAAGTGTAGGTGAATACAGGCTCTTGTGCACTGCAGAATCTGTGCCTTTGATGACCGTGTGCTCGATGGGATTTGATTTTGCTGAATTCCTTGTGTTTGTCTGATGTCACAGTGAATTTTTCCCTTTTTATTGCCAGGACTCTTAACTACATGAAAACTCATCAGCTGAGGTGGATAGTTCACTAGTGGCAAACATAATACTGCCATTTAATAAATTACTGATTACCCCTCTGGGTCATTTGGTGACAACTTCTGTAGGCCTCCAGCCCATACAGGAGTCGCCAGTGTCTTAGTTTTTAAATTTGTACTCACTTAACCTTCATTTAATATTAGGCTTTATTTTAAACATGCACTGGAGAAAGTGAGAATAAAACTGGGTGCCTAGAATGAAAACTGAATACATATTGTTTCTAAGTGGCTGTTTAGCAGAGCAGGTCTCTAAAATATCTCACCTCCTTGTCAGAACTGGCAATGGATGTATTTCTCGTACCATGAGTGACTTTTGTATGAGATGAGTCTGTTCAGTTGCTCCCCTTCAGTATTTGTTTCCCTTTTTCCACTCTGGCAGTTTTCTCAGCCTTGTAAGCTTCTGGTACAACTTGCAGTCTCAGTTTCTGCAGTGTCCTGTATGTCTAAATAATAGATGTTGAAGGTGAAATGAAAACGTCTAAATGAAGAGTCTCGTTTGCAAATGATGCAGAACCACCCTGAAGAGCTGTCAGAAATGAGCAGCTGATTGTGCTTTTAGTTTCTAAAGCATTACTTGTTAATTAAGGACAGTTGCAGATTTTCTTGTGATGTCAACACTTATTGTAGTGGTAGGTCACAGAAAAGGTTTTTTTCCTACTCATTTAGCTAATGGAATTAACTAATGGGCCATGGGAGAAGTTTCAGGTGTCACTGATCACATTGGTTCAATCCATCTGAACTTGCCTGTGCACTTTAGAAGGGAAGACACACGGAGCTTGCAAAGTAGCTTGAAAGCTGTTGTGTTTATACATGCACAGGTAGAAATTTTATCTAAATTTTTGTGGTTGTGGCAAGATGACAAGTGTTACACTAATAATTAGTTTGTCATGTCATAACGATGAGAAGTGCATGTGGAATTGGAACATGAAGTATCAATGAACAACTTTTGAAAAGTTTTTATGCCACCAAAACTCTTAAAGATACAGTAAATGTAGTTTACAGATGGCTTAAAATGCTAGCTGCAGTTTTTTTTTTTTACATAATTTACTTAAAGTCTTTTGCTTGAGCTGAAAAGAATAAGTACAAAACACACTTCATCTTTTTCTAAACCTTATGTGAGGACTGGAACAAGTTTGTCTTGACTAGAGGTTCATGTTTATGATCAAACTTAGTGTTTTTGATGCTAGTTTAACAGTACCTGTTTGCATGGTTGAATAGTTGGGGGTGCTGCAAAAAGGCATTTAGGCATCTCATGGAGAAATCGGGGAAACCACTTGGACCTGTCAACTCTGACACTCCACAGTTATTGCTTGCTCCCATTATAGAGGCTACTGTTGAGGGGAGATAACATGCAAATTATATGGCTGTTCCCAGCTGTCAAAGACTAGAATCTGAAGCAAAGTAATAATTCATGTGAAGAGTGAGCAATCAGCATAATTATTTTTTTGCAGTTTATGTATCTTATGCAGATTAATTCACAGTACCACCCTGCTAGGAGTATACTGTTAATATCTATCTCATTCTCTTAACTCTGAGTGCTGCCCCTGTATTTTACTTGGGAAAACTGTCTGCAGTCATGACAGCAGTGCTGAGACTTGTAGTTAAATATAGTCTAAACCAGTATTTCAGATTTATATTTTTACTTTGCTAAAGGCTCCCTGTCAAACTCTGCAAAACAGCAGGAAGATGTATGTGGCGATAGTCAGTTCTTAGGCACTAAAGATGTACTTGTCCATCATGAGAAAAAGAGAAAATTACTTTTAAGGTGCTCTAGTAGATACTGAATATGCTTTCTGAGGTTTGGTGGTAATGAAGACTTCTGTCATTCAGGATGGGTGGCAAGAGCATCTGATCTCACTTCGAGGCCGTCACAGGCCCTGGGCTCTTAGCCCTTTATTAAGCCCAATGAGTAGTGTGACTAAAGTACAACTCAGAAGGCGGCATCCTGTTAGACTTAAAGTGCTCCCATAAACTTCCCTTGGCAGTTAATGCCAATTTTTTGTGTCTTTCTGTGCTCAAAAATGTGTTTCAGATTTCTAATTAGAGCTGTACTGGGGAAGGACAGCTGACAATTAAACATGAGTCATGAACGCATGTTTTGGATGTCCCTTTAATTCTTTTGAGATGTGAGTAGATTGAAGGTTGAGGAGTCCAACAAGAACAGTTGGAACTTAATTGTGGGTAAGCAAATCTGTCAAAGTGAGTCTGACCTTTTTATAAGCCAAACTGCTGTTAATGTGTGTGTTTGGTGTACAGGCTCCCTGTTGCAAACAGGAGCCAAAACTAGACTCTGCTCTCTGCCGTGATGGGCTGGAGATTGTAACTGCATTTCCCTGAAGTAAGGTGACTCCAGAAGAATGCTCTGGTGAAGGTGCTAGTGGGAGGATGTTGGATGGTGGGTGTGTCCCAGCCTGTTCCTAGGCTCAGGGATGGTGCCTGTGTGCCATTCCTTGCACAGAGGGAGGTGTCTGCCGTCCTGAAGCGCTGGAGTGTTGCATGGCATGTGAAGCCCAGGAGGAAGAATGGCAGTGAGAGGAGAATCTTTCACATGCAAAACTTGGGCTGTTTCTCTTCTCTGCAGCTCTGTATGCCATGAGCTGTTGGCATCTCCGACTTCGTTGGTCATTGGAGGTGGTGATACTGACGGGCAGAGGGAACACCTCATCAGGTGTCTGGAGCAAACGTTCATAGCACCATACTTCCCAGGAGGGGTCACTGGCCTGCTCTGGTTTAGTGATCCCTCAAACTTGCTTCATCATGTGCCCGTGCTCTGAAGCAGGGGATGCCCTTCCTGGGTGTAAGTGCCTTGAGCTGTTGGTGGGGGATGCTGGGGAAATATAAAAGGGTTTCATTGCAACTGCTTTTGCAGAGCTGAAGTTCCAGCATTGATGTTGAGTTCTGCACTGCACAAATGTATCAATGCTTTGTTCCAAGAACCTGGAGTTTTCTTACTGGTCCACCATCTTCTCAGCCCAAAGTGTGACCAGTGTGGTTACGTGAATCAGTAGTGCCCTGCCAGGAGTGCATTATACTGATGCTGTGTTTTCTGTGGAACTGTGAAAACAGTCATAGTGTTGGCTATTGGACTAGATGTCAGCCCTACTAAGGCTGCTGTGTGCTGAGAAGTTCTATATCAGAGGCTCTGAGAAATGTGCGGTATCCATACACCTAAGACTGAGGCCTAATCTGTCCCTTACCTTATATCAGGTACATGTCTATAATTAGCGGACATTGACCTTTAAGTCCTAAATCCATGGACTTTTTTTTTTCCTAGAGACTTTAGTCAGTGTTCTGAAGTGTAGTAGCTCCAGACAGGGCTTTTACCCACACAAGTGTCCAGTCCTTCTCTTGGTCCCACTGAGCTGGTAGCCTTCCTGGCTGCTGTGTGGTGATAAGGACTTCTGTTGTGTGTGTGTGCACGCACATTTTGCCTCCCGCTTACATAGCTTGATCATCCCTCATTCATGAGAAAAGAAATACTAATTTAGCTTTTGTGCACCTTTTGTCACTTTACATAATTCCCCAGCCCTTTCCAAATAATGTTTACTGTGCTTGTTAAAAATGGTAATGCTTCTTTTTCATGATATTTATGTATTTAGGATTCATTCCCCGTTTTGCAGTGTTGTTATTAAGGGGGAGGGTGCTGTGCAGATTGATGCAGAAGATTTTGCACCATGAATTCATAAGGTGGGATCAGAACTCTTTGTTTTATTCGGCATCCATACAAATCTCAGCGCCTTCTGGCTCCTTACCACTGACTACAGCTGCCCATTGCCACGAGGGCCTTACAGGGGCTGCAGGTAGGCAGTAAATCTGTGCCCAGCTGAAAGCAGCAAGCTCTCCTCTTGCACTCTTGCTGCCAACTTCTTTGTGATGGTGCTAATATTTGTGTGCTTGTGGGACGAAACAGATCAGAGCACTGATCTGGCTGGAAATGGAAGATGCTAAAATACACCCCACCACCATCCCCCTCCATTCTCTGTGTGCAGTGTCCCACGTGCTGTGCTGGCATAGCAGGAGAGGGTGGAAAGCCTCTCAGTGGCAGTACGGGCTTGTGTCAGAAATTAATAGGCATAAAATCATGGTACTGTGATTGAATCTCGAGGCTGTGAACTGTTAGAAACCAACGTGACTCGTTCCAAAATTTGGTCCATTAGGACCGTTTTGGCAGGTGATTATCAGAAGCATCTTGCTCTGTGTGTGGGATTGGGAAAGCTCCTTTCTGCCTTGTGCTTCATATTCATGCCTACTGCTGGCCTGCAAATTGTCTCAAAGATGGAAGAGTTTAGTTTAAAATAGTTATTTTCCCTGCATTATTCGAACTTTTTTTCTTTTTTTAAAAAAAGAAAAAACCTGCAACTGTTCCAAATTTAAGGGCTGGGAGTGTCCCCTGGAGTGAGACAATGTCAGAGGTTGAATGTGTTTGTTTAGGTGCATAAACATGGCTGTGCATGGTGAGGTTTTGGTCACAGTGTTTTCATTCACTGCATGAGCTGTTAAATGAGAAAAGGATGGGGGCTCATTCCTGAGCTGTTTTGGAACAGCTCTGTCAAAAAAACTCCAAGGACCTCAAACAATAGTGAACTCTCTGCAAATGTTGCTCTTTTCGTCCCTGTCTCAGCATATGGTGATGCCGAGTATCTCTGTGAGTTACTCCAGACTCATCTGGTTCGGACAGGGGAAGATACGTGGGTGTTTTATGTGGGTCTACAGTACTTCTGCAGAGAGTTTGCCAAGTGCAGTGACTGGGGGGAAAAAATATCCCATGTCCTTGGATTCAGACAGGAGGCTTTCTCTGTTTGTCTTCTGAGAATTTTAAGATCTTGATATAAAAAGTAATACAGGGCTGTTAAGATCTTGATTATGAGACAAAAGTGTGGGGACATGACCCATGCATAATTATTAAATGAAACAATATCGAAGAGTGTCTCTGATTTCCAGACTTCTGCCAGAAGAGAAAATGGAACAAAAGAATTGATAGCTCTTTTCTGATTTGCAGCTTGGCAAAGGCAATTTAAGCCTTTGGGGTTTTTCTCACTAGAATTTTGTTGTTAACTCAGTTGCTAGTAGGCAGGTTGTACTGTTTCAATTCCTTCTCTTCAGTATCCTTGCAGTGTTAGTAGATTAATATGTTAAGAAATAATTCACTTCCCACTGCAGTCCAGCTTTTGGAGGGCTGCACTAGAGCAGAGCTTCACTTTTTTTTTTTTTGGTGAGTGGATACACCCCAATAGACACAGCAAAATAATCTGTTGAGAGAGGATATTTAGTTTAGCTGAATCTTTCTTCAGCATAGAAACTGATGCTGGGGTCAATCCTGCTGTGGTGTTTCGGTGGATGGTTTTTTGTTTTGTTTGGTTTCGAGGGGAGTTTTTTGTTGTTGTTGTTGGGCTGGTTTTTTTTGAGCAGAGTGCTTTTGTGAATAATGACTCATCTATTGGAATCTGACTTTTCATTCCAATTACCTACAGATAGACCAAGATGTATCTGCAGTTCTGCAATAGATAACTTCAATGTGCGTTGTTTACGTTTCAGATACTAAAACAGGGTGAAAATCGGGCTGGTCATTCATTCTGACCTGTGTGAGTGCCCATCCTTTCAGGCTCTATTAGCATGACTTAACTTTGTAATTGGGTTTCTGGGGCAAATGGGGACAGGAAGCAGAAGTAATTTGGCAGGCTAGGCTTAGCTTTTTTTGTTCTGTGCAGTATAAGTACACAGGAGAGCACAAGTAAAAGATGGGTGCAGAATGGCTGGAGAATTTCTTAACAAAGTGGAGGACAGTTCTCAAAACTGCACGTGGATATTGTGGAATATCATGCAGCTGTATCCAAGTAGATTTCTATACCTCCTTTGCTTTTCAGAGCACTTCTCTTGCTCTCTTAAATCTGCTGTTTTCCAGCTTTCTCACCATCTAGCAGTAACACCGTGTCTTGTAGGGACGGGCAACCAGAAATGGATTTGCTGAGTGAAAAGCAGTTGTCACACAGTTTTGAAACGAATTCACAATAAAGCTTATACAATAGAACTATAACATTTAAAGTTGCTCTAAACTCTGTTCATGGTTTGTAGTTTTCCACAAATGGCTCAAAAAGTAGAAAGTCTCAATTTTTACTATAATTTATCACAGTTTTAGTGCTTGGATGATTTTTCTGGAAAGACAGTTTTGGTATTAAAAAAAAAAATCCTAAACAACAACAACCAAAAAAACCTCAACCAACCAAACAAAAGAAAACCCCCACAAAACCCAAGCAAACTACAAAAAAAACCCCAAACAAACAAAACAAAAAAAACCAAACCAAAACCACAAATAAAACCCCAACAAACTCTAAAATGTTAAGATTCTTGAGTAGGTGAGCCAGATCTGTTTCTTTTTTTAAGGGCATTCATAGTCATCTTGTTCATTTCGGGTGTTCACTGTGGCTTTACACGAGTGGGATTAGAATTAAGCTGCTTCATGTATTTTTTTTTTTTAAACCACATGAAACATTTTTCAGTAAGCAACTTTGCTTTTAAAACAACAGTCGTTATTCTGCACTAATCTTAAGACTTATAAAAGGCAACACAAGAAGGGATTTTTTTAGTTGAATTTCCATTCCTTCCTAACATGTAGTGTGAAAAGTCTTGTTCTTAAACTTTTAACTTGCCTTCTGCCCCTCTTCATCTTTCCTCGGGTGAATCCTGGTCTTACTCTGGTGTCCCTGATAATTTTTCCACATGTATACTTTATTAGTAGTCTGCTTGGATTCTCCTCTGTGCACAGCAAGTCGGTAACTTTCCCAGATGACAGAAAATTACCTGCAAAACTTTGGGATTAAATCTCCCAAACCAGGAGGTGCTGAAAATTATGCAGGCATGATTATCTGTAGTTTATATATCTTGTCAGCATTGTTTAACCGGACTGACAAACTTCGTCCATGCTGCTTGCTTTGTTCTTGCAGTGTTGTGAGCTGTTTTATTCATGTTTTCTTCGAGTAGACAAGGGCTCTGATGTGCACCCGGGTATGGAGTGGGAGTCGCCTTAGTCTGATCCTGATCCCATCTGTGATTTATCAACTCGGGCTTTATCTCTCTTTTGTGTGTTTTTTTTTTTTTTTTTTTTCTTGCAGTTTCTCACCCCATCACTGCTGCTGCTTGCTTTTGCGTTTTTAAGCAATGTGTGAGATCGGTCACATCGACGAAAATACTAGGGGCTGCCGGGAGCCTTCTCAGCTGGGGAAATTTAAGGAAAACAAGCCCTCCTTTGTATCGGTGCACACATCATGGTTGTCACGAGTTGTGCGGTAGGCGTGCTAAGGAGATGCTGTCGGTGCTCACTCCGGCGAGACCCGACGGTGGGAGGTGCTGGTTGGCCGGGGGCACGAGCTCCTCATGGGTAGTGGTCGTGCCAGCCAGCCAGCGCTCATTCACTGACCCTCTAGCTGGACCTGTGGACCAAGAAAACACGGTAGAAATAAAATGGAGCCTTTCAAGAACCTTAAAAATAGCAGGTGACTGAATATGTTCTTCACAGTCTAAGGAATTGTTGTGTTTGGCTGAAGTAGACTTGGGAGGGCTTCAGGTCCGTTTTATCTGTAGCAGTTCCATCTTCTTTTAGCCTGGGGGAGAAGAGGCTTGTGCTTGTACAGCTGACTATCAGATCTTTGGCTCAGGAAGTGTGAAGTGCGTGTGTTTATTACTCCTAACCCTGGTATGTTTTTCATGTCAGCAACTAGCCAAAACCCGGGGGATCTGCCGTTTGTTTCAGCTGGTAGAAATAAATGACAAATCGGTTTATTGCAAAGTTGCATGTGAAGTTGTTTCCACAAGCACAGGCCAAGTGAGGCAAGATGGGACCCTTTGGTGGTGTGCAGCCTGTAGTCAGTCAAGCCTTGCGAGCCCTCCATAGACACCCCCT
>NW_008605519.1:9247-14231 GCF_000691845.1 Merops nubicus
GTTACCACGCCCGCGCCCGCCTCCTGGGCAGCGAAGCCCGTGCGGCCCCCGGCCCGCATTGCTGACATTCCTGAGCGCTGCGTGTGCCGGCGTGCCTCTGCGTGCTCACGCGTGGGGCCAGGGAGAGTGCCGCGCCTCGCCGCCTCTGCCGCTCTTGGCCAGGAAGCCTCTGCCGGCTGTCAGGAGCCACCAGAGCCCCCCTGCCCGCATAGCTCGCATTCCTCAGCCGCCTTTCAATTTGGGACCGTGTTTTGCTTTGGAGGCTGTGACTGCTTGGTAGGGGAGTTTCCTTGTAGCTGCATCCTCGTGGAAGGGCAGTGATTTGCATCCCCCGGTGTCACGCACAGTTTAGCACATCTAGTGCCGGTTCTGAGTGGTTCCAGGTCTTGTGACTGCAGGTGAGTGAGGGTGCAGAGATGTGCAGCAGTGAGGAGAGCTTGTGATCAAGGGGCCAGAGGTTTGGCCGTGTGCTATCTGAAGGAGAGCTGGTGGAGTCCTGGAGCAGGATGGATGCGTGCTGGTGTCTCTGTGGCTGGTGTGCAGGGAGGAAGTTTCATTGTGATTTCAGTTAAAAGACTTTTTTTACCCCTTCTTCCTCTGAGCAGCTTTCTAATTTGCATCACAAAAGTGAGCCAGGGTTGTCTCCTTAGGAAGCTGCAGAAAATAAGATCTCTTCAGCTACGGGAGTAAAAATGAGACTATTTATGGGTTGCTTTATGCTTACTGGTGCATTCAAGTGCAACTGTTAATTGAAGTGGTTATTACTGTATTACTGCAACGTCTAGTTACAGCCATTCTTGTTTCAGTGCTGAGAGAGTCTCATTTTAAGGACAACTGAGTGGCCTGTGATACTGGTGGTGTCCTGTAGAAGAACCAGCTGGATATGTAACGCCTTCTTCCCTGCACATCCAGTCTTCAGAAACGCTGGGCTGATATGCCTCATGTCTTAGTAATGCTCTGCCAGAGATTCTTTGAGCAAATTAAAAATTGCAATAAAATAATATTCATGCACAGCTAGGAGCATGACAGTGCTGACACTTAGGATTTTCAGACATCCAAAAGCCACTTTGTGTATATATTAAAGCTTAGTCAAATTGGCTTTGGTGGAACTGGAGCATCTCATCACTTTTGATTTCAATGCAGAAGTTGTCAAGCCACAAAGCTGCTCTGATATTCCTGCCTCAAGTTTCTGTAAATAGGTGTGTAAACATGGGAGGTCCTTGAAAATGTAACCAATGTATCTATCTGCACTGTAGGTCAGAAGCAGAAGATACCCTGAATCTGCCTTTTCCCTCTCATTTCTGTAAATCTTCATGTTTTTGCCTAAAATCCAGAGTAGTATAGAGGCTACAGAAGGGACCAGAGTAAGGGGTGGACGTCTGTATCCTCAATTCAAAATTCTCAAAACGTGAAGATTCATGTTTCTGTGCTGTGTTGTGAAATTGTAAAGTTAATGCTCTTGCCCTGGACAGGAAGCCTTTTGTGGGTGGCTAAACTTTGGAAAAGCATTAGGCTGGAAGAGGAACGTTTTCTTTTTATTTCTTCCACAAATAAAATCTTCACTTGAACTGATGCTTGAATACTTAGGTTAGTCTGTCATTGCCCTGTCAAAATCCAGCGAGGTTTTCTTTGGCAAAACAGAGGTAAGGTGCAGATAAAACATCACGTGATGAGTTATCTTTCTAATTCCTTCAAGAACTGTGTTCTTTTGCAATGAATTACATAAAAGCACTTGCTAAACCATGTCTAGACTGTACAGATCTGGATTTGACTGAATCTAATTAAAGCAGTGGTGGCTTGCAGGTGAGGATTTAACTGTAGTATGTTATCCTAGCTTTTGCTGGAAAGAGAATGGGCTTAACTTAGATGGTTTTGACTTGTATGTGGAGGAGGTACATTAGTCAGACAGCTGAAATGGTTCTCCCCCCACCTGCTTAGCCTGCCAGTCACCTGCCCACGGTGGGGTGGCTGAACAAGCTCCTGGTGATACAGGTTTCAGTACACTGTCCAGAGAAAAAATTGAAATAAATTTCCTGCTGGTTTTGGAGAATTCAGACAGTGGTTCTGGAGAGTGATCAAGAAACTTCTGACTGGACTACAGAGATATGAGGCTTCTTAAAATACTCCTGCAAGAATAAGATACTGGGTTTGATACTAGAGGTGAAATATGCCCATCACATCTCTTAACTGGTACATGCTGGCCAACCACCTTCCTGACTAAGCCTGTGAGTTGATCGTCCCATCTGTACCCATTGCCTCATCTTGACCACTTAAGCCAGGTTGATTACCAGCTGCTTATTGACTAAGAGGCATTAGGGGAGCCCTGGATGTCTAGCACAACTGGTTTCTGCTAGCATTGAAGAAGTTACCGGAGTAGAAGTTGTAGCATTGCCTGTGAGTCCTTCCTAGGGGATGTTCAGGATAGTTTTTATTGCGGTACTAAGAAGCACAATGTAACTCCTGGCTTCTAGTAATTCTACCTTATGGCCTTGAACGTCTGCCCAGACACGTCTGTGAAGCATCTTGCATCTCAGCTGCTCTCATGCTTTTGCTATTCCTCTGTCTCTGCTCTCTGGACTCCTTTTATTTCCTCTAACTTTTCTATCTAGTGCATGCTTTGTTTGCTGCCCATCAAGTCATGCCTGCTCCTCTTATTTCACCCTGCTCTTGAATGCTTGCTCTGTTTATTCAAAGTCTCTAAGATAATACAGAAAAGGAGGGTAACAAGAAGAAAATGGAAGAAATAAAAGGGAGGTGTGAAAGAGCTGACCCTGACAGGATTAGGATCCTCTAATTTGACAGGTAAAACTTTTTCTTGAGAAGTTATGCCTTCATGTTTTCAGCCTGTCATCAGATTTCTGCTAGTTTTGAATTTTGTCTCTAGGGGCTATTGCAGGAGCAGAAGGCATGAGGCAGCCATGCAATTCCTTTTCTTCTCATTGCAAGTCATGAAGGAAAAAAGTCTTAGCTGCCTCTCGCTGTAACACAGCAGCAGTGGGCAACTGCTGTGACTTCTCAGGCTGCTGTGGTCTTACAAGATGTTCAGAAATGGAAAAAGACAACATATTGGGCTCTTCTTGGTGACATTTTCAAGCCTCATCATTGCAAGGAAAATTTGTATGTTTTTTAATTATGTATATCTTATAAAAGATATGCATACTACTTCAGGGCAGTTTGGAGAGAGGAAGCTTATCCCGGCAAGGAGTGTTGGCCTGAACCTTGTCTGGCCCATGCTTGAGAACTTGCATTTCTTGTCATCTTCTTGGAACTGGCAAAATCCAACGTGGGATAAACCACATAGTGGCCACAGGTCACAACATGCAAATGCTGTGAGGTGCTACAGGTGCTTTTGTGAGTATTCTCTAGCCTTGGCTGATGACAGCTGGGTAGTGTGGGCTGTGGGCTCATCCCCTTGCTACCCTCTCATCTGGCCACAGGCTGTCACCAGCTGAGCCCGCAGCACAAAGCATGTGCTTGCCCTGCCAGCTGCTTTCTTAAGCTCTTCCTGCTTTCTGCAGGAATCTGGTATTTTCTTAGCTGTGAACACTCTTGTAGCCTGATTTATGCATGTTTTGTTGAACTGACCTTTTAATTTCCTTTCACTGTTAACCTATTAATTGAGAGCTGGTTCCTACAGGACTGCTTCCATTATGAGTGAAAAATAACTACAATTTTTTTTCTACATTCTTTTATGGATCA
The DNA here is from genome assembly GCF_000691845.1 of Merops nubicus. Classification (NCBI taxonomy): domain Eukaryota; kingdom Metazoa; phylum Chordata; class Aves; order Coraciiformes; family Meropidae; genus Merops; species Merops nubicus. Next base: position 12,947 of record NW_008605519.1, read on the forward strand.
TGTTTTAAAAAGCTGTTGTTCTCCATGACTGGCTTATAATTAATCTTGGATAGCCCAATTGGGACTGAAGTTAGACAAGGTGAATGATGGTCAGTGTTGATATTGAAGCTGAAGATGGAGTTACAGGCAAAGAAATTTATTAGTTATGCCTTATAATGAGAAAGGGATAATATTATCTTTCTAGACTGAGATGCTGAACTTCTGCTTTGATCTAGCAAGTCACCACAAACTCCATTTCCTCAGTTTTTTTTTTTTCTTGAAAACTTCATTTTAAGTCATGGTTTAATTTCTGTCTGAAAGGAGGAGACCCTTCTTTCTTTTCTCTTGCTGACTATCTGAACTAACAGCAGTTGCATCAAAGGCTAGATGGTGGTTTGTTTTCTTTTTGTAGGTGAGTTTCTCTTCCATATGGCTCGCGACGTTCATCAGTCCTGTTCATGGTAGAAGTACCATGTGAGTGTTTCCTCTGCTCTCGCCTGGTTTGTTCAATTCCCTGTTTGGTCAGCAGCTTGCCCGGAGATGGGCTGGTGTTGGCTCCAGGTCGCACGCAGAGCTGGCTTGTTGCTGGTATTAGCCTTGCCTGCCCACTGATGTGACTGGCGGGCTGAGCAGGAGGCTGCAAAGTTAAAGTACTGTCGGTTCTCTCAGCCCACAAGCAGGGCTGGGTGGCAAAATTAGGCTTATGGGGGGACAGGGATGACGGGGAAGCGTGCCTTACACTGGGGAAGGAAAGCAGGCTGAGCTAAGCTTGTGGTGGAGGTTACCTGCTGTGGAGCTGTACTATCCTTCTACCTGTGTTTCCTTACGTTTGCTGAAGTGTAATTGTAAACAGCCATTTCCTACATTCTTCTTTGTATGTCTTTCATTGGTGTTCCTTTTAACCCTGATTTTTCCTTCAGTTTGCCTGTTACTTAACTCCTAATTCCAGTTTAATGACTTTTTGTGTCTGAGGATTGTACATGATTTGCATCACAACAGAGCCCCATGAGAGACTTGGAGTAAAGTCAGCTTTGGATCTGGGTAAGGCAGTTCAAAGCACCAGGCAAGAGTTTTGTCAGGTTGATCCCTTTGTGCTGCCAAGTCCGAACACAGTGATCCAGTTGGGTCTAGGGAAGTAGCAGGTCAAGCAGCACATCTGACAGTTGCCTGGCCACTGAAGATGTTTTTAATGAGAAATAATAGCAGAGTGACAAGTGTGTTGCAATAAATTTCAAGAGTTCAGTTTTATGCCACCTGTAGTAAAAGTGAGTAAATATAAACAGCATAGAATCATAGAATCCTTTAG